>NW_024416220.1:0-1463 GCF_014898765.1 Herpailurus yagouaroundi | reverse complement strand
CAGTCGGTTGAGCGTCCGACTTCAGCCAGGTCACGATCTCACGGTCCATGAGTTCGAGCCCCGCGTCAGGCTCTGGGCTGATGGCTCGGAGCCTGGAGCCTGTTTCCGATTCTGTCTCCCTCTCTCTCTGCCCCTCGCCCGTTCATGCTCTGTCTCTCTCTGTCCCAAAAATAAATAAACGTTGAAAAAAAAAATTAAAAAAAAAAAAAGATTCAATGCTATAAATGCTCTATACGTTTTTTAAGTTTTCATTTAAATTCCAGTTAGTTAACATACAATAGTAATATTAGTTCAAGGGTACAACATAGTAATTTAATACTTCCATCCTTCACCCCACACTCTTCACAAGTGCATTCCTTAATCCCCATAACTTTTTTTTTTTAATTTTAACTTCTTTTATTTTTTATTGTTTTAAATTTACACCCAAATTTGTTAGCATCTAGTGCAACAATGACTTCGGGAGTAGATTCCTTAGTGCCCCTGACCCATTTAGCCCATCCCCCGTCCCCCAACCCCTCCAGCAACCCTCAGTTTGTTCTCTGTATTTAAGAGTCTCTTCTGGTTTGTCCCTCTCCCTGTTTTTATATTGTTTTTGTTTCCCTTCCCTTATGCTCATCTGTTGTGTCTCTTAAAGCCCTCATAGGAGTGAAGTCATATGATTTTTGTCTTTCTCTAATTTCGCTTAGCATAACACCCTCCAGTTCCATCCACATAGTTGCCAATGGCCGGATTTCATTCTTCTTGATTGCCGAATAATACTCCATTGTGTATATATACCACACCTTCTTTATCCATTCATCCATCGATGGACATTTGGGCTCTTTCCATACTTTGACTATTGTCGATAGTGCTGCTATAAACATGGGGGTGCATGTGTCCCTTCGAAACAGCACACCTGTATCCCTTGGATAAATGCCTAGTAGTGCAATTGCTGGGTCGTAGGGTGGTTCTATTTTTAGTTTTTTGAGGAACCTCCATCCTGTTTTCCAGAGTGGCCGCACCAGCTTGCATGCTCATACAGGGAGAGTTTCTAAGCAATAGAGAGACAGAGAGACGAGGGCCCCACCAAAGATCAAAGATCCATTAAGTAAGACTGTCTTGGGGGTAGAGGGGAGGGTGGTGAGGCTCGAACACCTGAATTTTTTAACCACCTCCAGTGTGGTAATGTGTAGCCAAAGTACAGGACGCAGCACCAGCCACGGGGACTTCGGCCAGCGGCCACCCCCCCCTTCTCCCCACACACTGTCCCCTGAGGTCCCTCCCACAGCCACAGTGATATGGCTCCCTGCACCGTGTGCCTCAAATTTGAGGTTTGATGAGAATTTCCTGGGTAGTCAGTCAAAGTGCAAATTCCCTGGACCCCACCCAAAGAGATGAGTCTGTAAGTCTGGGGTAGGTCCAAGAATATGAGTTCTTAGAATCGTGAACTTTGTTGTGCATTAGAATCCCCTGGGAGCTTCACA
>NW_024416219.1:0-1487 GCF_014898765.1 Herpailurus yagouaroundi | reverse complement strand
CATCACCATCTTTTATCAAAGCTATACTTATATTGAGCATACCTTCTATGTGTCAGGCAGTCTTCGAAGCTCTTGACTCAGCTCACACAATCTTCACACTTGCCCTCCGAGGTACTTTCACAGGTTAGGAAACCCGGACTCCGTCTAGTGGTGATCGGGCAGAGAGGGGCCCGCGCTCTGTGCATTCCTTGGCTATAAACCATTGGTAGCAAAATAGAGCAATTAGTTCAGAAACAAGTATAGGACATTGGACTACCAAAATTTGGCTCCATCTAACGAACATAGATTAAATAAAATCCTCCTTTATTCATGAACAAGTTATCTTTAATTTGGGGGCAGACAACAAAACTCAGCATTAATTTTAGTGATGATAAATTATAGCTAAGACTATATTTGTGCCCAAATTATTGACTTTCTTTATAAATGACTCTTAATAGCAGTTTTTCTGGATTTTTCAAATGTTGTAGGCATCTTATTTGTAGAAAAACTCTAATATGGCAATTCAATTCTTGTGTGGTAATTTTCACTCATCTGGTAATATATTTGAGAACAATGAACATTCTTACGGAAACCTCCTAAAAAGTACCCCCAGATACAAAAGGTATACTCTTATTAGACCTGCTTAAAAATTTATTCAAATAGAAGTGATCACATCTAAAGTTAAAAATTTAAATATATTTATTTTACATGAGATTTATATATACATATATGTTCATATTCATGTATATGAAAACTTTGTAATGATAAACTTCTATGTTTATGGAAAGCATTACTGTTTTAGTACCATGCCACTCAGTAGCTATTTTCCACTGGTAAGGGGTTTTGACTCAAGGGCCAATCTATCCATAGAAAGTGGCAGTCTGGAGAGCTGTGTTGAGAAAGATTCTAAGATGGCGTATGGAGTGGGTATGCAAGACAATGACAGTTGATTAGTCAAGATCTTTATAAGCATAGAAAGGAAGAGGGTTTAGAACATGTTTTGTGGGTTTGCCATCCCTGTGTCTCATGACACCACCTCTCAGTAATTGTGATCTGAATTTTGGGCCAAGTATGAAGGAAAAATAAAATAAAATTGGGGTGTTTCCATAAATACGAATTTAGGTCAGCAATAACGCAATAACAGCATTACAAGGCACTCTGATTCTTGGAAGGTAGGTATAATGCTCATTCTCTTGGAAAAAGGTTGTCAAATGGATAAAATGCTCTCCTGATCCCTCCAACTACTTTAGAGGGAAAGAAGGAAATGACTGAACAAATGGGAAATGAAAGAAAAAGAGTCTGTGAATCAGACTATAAAGCAAGTTCTGTTTCTACTTTGTCTTCTGTCTAACTGGAAAGGCCACAATATTCAGCCCTAATCCAAGATGTGCAAAGACATAAAATTATTTAAAAAACAACCACTACCACCAACCATCACCACCACAACAAAAATCCCCTGACTGTCTCATTCATAGAAACATGACCAAAAATAAAATCTGAAAGACATT
>NW_024416218.1:0-1230 GCF_014898765.1 Herpailurus yagouaroundi | reverse complement strand
CCCCCCCCCCCCCCGGCACAGATGGGCACAGCCCTCCCTCCGTGTAGAAAGGTGTTCTCACGCACAACCCTCCTTGGCGACGGAGGGCGTTTGTGCACGCACCCTGCCCCATTAGTGCGGGAGTTTGTTCTCATGTGTGTAAGGCCCCCATCCTGGTGGAAGGGCGTTCACCCATGTGCACCATCCCCCCACTTTGGCATGAGAAGGTGTTGACCTATGTGACGTGACACGTCGGCATGGGGGAATATTCACGCATCTGCCCCGCCCCCTCTGCCCGGGAGGGTGTTCATGCATGCGCACAGCCACCAGTCAGTGAGGGACGGTATTCATGCATGCGCACAACAACCCCTCCATGAAGGAGGGCATTCACATATGTGCCATGCATCCCTCAACAAGGGAATGGTTCAAGCATGTGCCCCATATCCATTTTGGCACGGGAGGGTGTTGACCTATGCACCTTACCCCCTCAGCGCTGGAGGGTGTTCATAGATGTGCACAGCCCCCATTGTGGCGGAAGTGTGTTCACACTTCTGAACAACCCCGGCTAGGGGAGGGATGCCATTTGCACGTTGGCCCCGCCCCATACCACTGGGTGCTGTTCACACATGTGCACAGCTCTCCCTACTGGCGGAAGAGTGTTCACACATGCACAAAACTCCTGCTCCAAGAGGTAGGGCGTTTCCACATGAGCACAATCCCCATCAGTGAGGGAGAGCATGCATGCATGCTCCTTACCCACTACTGCAGGAGGCTGTACAGGCATGCGCACAGCCCCCCTTACTGGTGTATGTTCACGCATGCACACAGCTCCCCTCAATGAGGGAAGGCATTTGCACATGCGCCCCCTTCCCCTGGGCAAGGAAGGGTGTTCAGGCATGCACAGAACCACCACCTCAGCCAGGGAGGTCGTTGGTGCATGCGCCCTGCCCCACTTAGCACAGGAGGTGGTTCAGGCTTCCGCCTGGCCCCCTGTCAGCATGTGAGTCGGTCACCCATGCACAGCACCACCCCTCAGGGAGGAAGTACTGATGTCACTATTGAATGTGATGTTTCATGAATGGTTCTTTTCACTTTCACAGCTGAAGAAACGTGGCCAGAGAGGGCGTTGACGTATGCTCCCCACTCCCCTCGCCAGGATGGTGTTCACGCATGTGCAGAGCCCCCCCCCTCCTTGCCAAAGGGGGTTCAGGCATGCCCACAACCCCCGCTCTGTGAGGCAGACCATTTGTA
>NW_024416217.1:0-1097 GCF_014898765.1 Herpailurus yagouaroundi | reverse complement strand
ACCCTGCAATTGAGCCGCCTGTTGGCATGGGCCCTCACTTCAGCCCTCAAGGGAGATCACGACACTGGGGTCGCTTCGGCCGTGGCGACATCCCTGGCCCGAACCCTAACCCTAGCTAAGGCTCTCTCCCCATGGGGACCCCATTCTTACGTGACAACATCACTCGTCTGAGGTCCAGAAGCAGTGTAGACTGACTCGACATGGAAGCTGGAAGCTCCCCATGTCGTTTCCGAGGCCCGGATGCAGCTGCCCGTGAGGATTTCGGAGTCCTTCTCGACCAGGGGCGGATCGACGAGTGTGGCCTTGGCTGCCAAAGACGGATCCTGACCGGCACCGTCCCTTGTGCCCTCAACTCAGTCCTTCGCGGAGACCACTGCCCTGCCGTGGGTTCGGCGCCTGGAGCCTCCTGGGTGCTAACCCTAACCCTAACCCTACCCCAAACCGGGACCCTCCACCGAAACCTAAGCCTCCCTCGAACCCTAACCCTGCAATTGAGCTGCCTGCTGGCATGGGCCCTCACTTTAGCCCTCAAGGGAGATCACGAGACTGGAGTCGCTTCGGCCCTGGCGACGTCCCTGGCCCGAACCCTAACCCTAGCTAAGGCTCTGTCCCCATGGGGATCCCATTTCAACGTCTGACAACATCACTCGTCTGAGGTCCAGAAGCGGTGTAGACTGACTCGGCATGGAAGCTGGAAGCTACCCATGTTGTTTCCCAGGCCCGGCTTCAGCTGCCCGTGAGGATTCCGGAGGCCTCCTAGACCAGGGGCGGATCGATGAGTGTGGCCTTGGCAGCCAAAGACGGATCCTGACCGGCACCGTCCCTTGTGCCCTCAACTCAGCCCTTCTCGGAGACCACTGCCTTCTGTGGTTTCGGCGCCTGGAACCTCCTGGGTGCTAACACTAACCCTAACTTGACCCAAACCGGGACCCTCCACGGAAACCTAAGCCTGCCTCGATCCCTATCCCTGCAATTGAGCCGCCTTCTGGCACGGGCCCTCACTTCAGCCCTCGAGGGAGATCACGAGACCGGAGTCGCTTTGGCGCTGGCGACGTCCCTAGCCCGAACCCTAACCCTAGCTAAGGCTCTCTCCCCAT
>NW_024416216.1:0-1239 GCF_014898765.1 Herpailurus yagouaroundi | reverse complement strand
AACAACTGGAATAAACAAGATGTCCATTAACAGGAGTATGGTTAAACAAATCATGTTACAGTCACACAATGGAATATTATGCAGCTGTTAAAAAACTCAAAAGCAGGGGCGCCTGGGTGGCGCAGTCGGTTAAGCGTCCGACTTCAGCCAGGTCACTATCTCGCGGTCCGTGAGTTCGAGCCCCGCGTCGGGCTCTGGGCTGATGGCCTGGAGCCTGTTTCCGATTCTGTGTCTCCCTCTCTCTCTCTGCCCCTCGCCCGTTCATGCTCTGTCTCTCTCTGTCCCAAAAATAAATAAACGTTGAAAAAAAAAATTAAAAAAAAAAAAAAAAAAAACTCAAAAGCAATATAATGTGTATCTGAACTCTGAAGTTAGGAGGTCTGGATTAGGCTACTGGTTCTATTACTTATGAGCTGTGCAAACCTGAGTAAGTTGTCTAAATTCTTTGTATATCAGTTTTCTCCTATATAAAATAAGAATACTAATGTTATTCACGGTAAAGCACCTAGAGCAATGCCTAGCAGAAAGTAAGTATCCAATGTCTATCTGTCTGTCTCTCTCTCTCTCATGCCCACACCCATAATGGTGTACGCATATGAATTTTCTTCCAAGGACACACAAGAAATTAACAGTTGCCTTTAGGAAGACTAATTTTTCATTTCATACTTTTTCCTCAGTGTCTCCATTTTCTATGTGATATATTATTTATACTTTTTTTTTTAATGTTTAGTTTTGAGAGAGAGAGGGACAGCATGAGGGGGAGAGGGGCAGAGAGAGAGGGAGACAGAAGATCTGAAGCGCACTCTGCCCTGACAGCAGAGAGCCCGATGTGGGGCTCACACTCAAGAACCATGAGATGATGACCTGAGTCAAATTCAGATGCTTAACAGACTGAGCCACCCAGGTGCCCCTGTCACTTGTACTTTCAAAGTACAACAGACATCTGGGAACAACAGACATTGTTAAAACAAAAGAGCAGATTACAAAGCAGAATGTACAATATGATTGCATTATTGTTTGTTTAAAAAAACGTTTTTGGTGCGCCTGGGTGGCTCAGTCGGTTAAGCGTCCGACTTCGGCTCAGGTCGTGATGTCGCAGTCCGTGAGTTCGAGCCCCGCGTTGGGCTCTGTGCTGACAGCTCAGAGCCTGGAGCCTGTTTCAGATTCTGTGTCTCCCTCTCTCTGACCCTCCCCCATTCATGCTCTGTCTCCCTCTGTCTCAAAAATAAATAAAGGTTA
>NW_024416215.1:0-1000 GCF_014898765.1 Herpailurus yagouaroundi | reverse complement strand
AGGCAGATGACTTGGGAGCGGTTTTGCCTCCAGTGAGCCTCCCCAGCGTGGCGGGTGCCCACGTGCCCAGCCGCTCGCGAGCTCACTGCTCCTCCGCAGCGGCTTGCTGGCCGTCGAGCCATCTGGGCGGCAAAGTTCTGTTCGGAGGTGGGCGCCTGCCCCCCCCCCCCCCCCCGGGCCCCTCCCGAGCTCCTGCGACACCCGCTTGTGTCTGCTTCTCCAGCGCCAGCCCTGGCTCTGGGCTGAGCTCACTGTAGACACGGGGCGACCTTGTCGCTGACATCACGAGGGTTTGCCCTGAGGGTCCCCGTAAGCGGCCCGGAAGGGTGAACGTTGTGCGAAGCCGGCACAGAGGGAAGAGAGGGGCGGGGGGTGGCCGGCGGCGCTTTGTCTGGTTCCACGCGTGGGCCGTGGGGCTCGAACCAGGAGGTAGGACCGGAGAAGACCAGCAGGTGTGGACGCGTGTGGACGTGAGCTGAGATCAGGTTGGGCGAGCTGTGCGCACCGGACTCGGAAACAGGAAGCTTCCGTTCAAACAATTCCCGTGAACGCTCACGAGCTTTTGGGGCGCGTTGTTTTTTTCTGATGAGGCACTGGGGTTCTTTTGAGGCCCAACTACTGGATGATGAGCGTTTCTTTCCCTTTTTTTTTCCCTTCTTTAAAAAAAAATTTTTTTAACATTTATTTATTTTTGAGACAGAGAGAGAGCATGAACAGCGGGGGAGGGTCAGAGACAGGGAGACACAGAATCCGAAACAGGCTCCAGGCTCTGAGCCGTCAGCACAGAGCCCGACGTGGGGCTCGAACTCACAGACTGCGAGATCATGACCTGAGCCCAAGTCGGCCGCTTAACCGACTGAGCCACCCAGGCGCCCCTTTAATGGTTATTTTTGAGACAGAGAGACAGAGACAGTGAGTGAGCAGGGGAGGGGCAGAGAGAGAGGGAGACGCGGCATCCGAAGCAGCTCCAGGCTCCGAGCTGTCAGCACAGAGCCCGACG
>NW_024416214.1:0-5376 GCF_014898765.1 Herpailurus yagouaroundi | reverse complement strand
ATGTTTGTTTCACCCTTACCCTGGTCAGATCCTGGCCCAGCAAGGTAAGTACCATCATCATCACCATTTAGAGATCAGGAAATGGAAGTAGGAGAGGATACATGACTGGAACAAGGTCACACAGCCTGCAAGCAGCAGAGATGGAACTTGAACCTGGGCTGCACGACCCCAGAGTGCAAGCTTTCCCTTTCTTTCTTCCTCATGTTTATCATCTGTGGATCCAACTGTGAATGTTCCCCCCCTTCTGAAGGGACTTAATGGATGGAGCTCAATGTCAGCAACATTTCGTGTAAGTTATTGACATTCTCCATGCTGACAGAGTATATTAGCTGCTGTTCACTGAGGATCTTTGTGTCTTCTCACTCACATTGGCACTTTTCCCAGGTCAATTCTATCCTTGCTGTAAGAATCTAGGAGCAGGAAAGTAGCTCAGCCTTGACACAGCCTAGAAGTGGAACCTGGAAGGTTTTAGAAACCCTGACAGTCCTCTGTTCTCTAAATGTCCTGCACAACAGCCTCATGACTATCCTTCTTCAGAGCAGCATTCTGGGCCTCCTGTAACCATGAAAAATACAGCCATTCCATAGCCCTCAGGTTGATTACAGAGGGTGCCAGCCCCCATTCACAATGCTGTGATGACAACTTCACAGCTATTTTTAAATACTTTTTTTAAAGTTTATTTATTTTTGAGAGAGAGAGAGAGAGCAGGGGGAGGGGCAGAGAGAGAAGATCCCAGGCAGGCTCCATACCATTGGTCTGGAACCCAACTGGGGGCTCGAACCCACAAACTGTGAGATCATGACCTGAGCCAAAACCGAGAGTCGGACCCTTAACCTGCTGAGCCCCCAGGCGCCCTGAGAACATCACAGGGATTAGCTCATTTTATCCTAATAACAACCCTATGGAGTAGGTACTTTTCCTCACCTATCACCATAATCCTTTTTTACAAACAAGGAAACCGAGGCCCCAAAGACTTAGTACAGATTTTCTTGCTCAGAAAGGGAAGGTTCAGAATTCAAACCAGAGAGCCTGATTCCAAGGGTCACATCTGCAGTCACAACCCTTGGAATTCAAGGGGAGAGGAACCTGACGGACTCAGCTTGTGGCAGAATAGCCCAGAATATTCAGGCTCCGATGAGCTGTTCCAGGCAGGTGTGGTTCTACAGTACAATCGTGGCAGCTGAAGCCTGGGAGCCAAGGAGTGAGGAGTAGGGGGAGAGGGAAGGAGAAATGGGGAACATTGCATGTCAGGCACTTACTCAAAAGGCGTCTACTACGTCCTGTGTGGTAGGAGTTCAGATTCCCCATTTCCGCATGAACCTATTGAAGATTGATGGGGGTTAAACAGCTTGTTCCAGGCTGCATGCGAGACGAGATTCGAACACAGCCCATCTTATTCCTCAGCCTGACTTTATTACGACACACTTTCGGAACAGGATGGCCAGGGGAGTCGAGAGAGAAGGGGTTATATGGCAGACTGTATTTTCCAAAAAGGGCTGCAAATATCACCCACCTTGCATGATCTTCTGAAAATACCAACTTTGCTATTTCCCCCACTGCAATAAGGGAACGATAGTCCTCACATTGGGTTTGGGAGGGCTGTGTGGCTGTGGCAGAAGTGATGCCACAGGACTTGTAAAGTAAGGTCATAAAGGCTGATACAACATGTGCTCTTGAAATGCTCGCTCCTGCAGCCTAACCACCATGCTGGAAGCAAGCTCAAGGGCTACCCATGCAGAAAGACCACATGGAGGCAGAACCTTGAGACTACTTAGACACAGAGAAAAACCCGGCCTGCTCCAGCTGTTCTGACCCCCGCACGGTTCCAGCTCCAGATACCATCTGACTGCAACCTTGTGATAAAACCAGAGCCCCAACTGCCCAGGTGAGCTCTTCTCAGATTGTTTTAAGCTGCTGGGTTTTGGGGAGGATGTGAGGTACAACAGCAATAACCAGAACAGCATATTCTGAGGAACAGAAGTCTTCACATGGAGTGAGAGCCCCTTGGAGGTGGCTCTCACTGTGAAGGGTTGTCACGTGTATGAGGAGTCCCACTCGGAGTGTCAACGGTTGGGATTTACAGAGAGGCAGATTGGATTCTTCCGAGATCTCCTTTAACTATACAACATTAGAACCGAGTCACCCAGCAGTGAGCATGCTGCCACCACACATACTCAAGCACAGGGGTGACCACTTTGGGGGATGTTGTAGAAGGGTCTAGAAGACCCCAAAAAGGCACTTTCTCACTCTGAGTAGATATGATTCCGAGTGAGTTCAGGCTAGACTGTTCTGAAGAATAAATGTTTAGTAAGCCCTCTTAGAAGAGGTGAGGACTAATCTGGACCTTTCAAGTTGGAGAGCAGTGGGAAAGGAAATGGAAGGAAAGACGACTCAGCAAAGAGCCCCTAGGGGCTATTTAACTAGCAGCAGCCTGTTAATCATTCCCCTCACATCTTAAGACTTGTCATCCATTTGTGGTGGGTTATGGGCATCATTTTTCTAGACGTTTCCCCAGTCACCGGCAACCCTTTTGCCTCTCCCAGTCCTCATATCCTGTTGGATGCTAAGTCATTCATTCCACTCTCTACAATACACCCTGCACCTGTTCCCCCTGCATTGTCATTGGCTTTGTTCTAGCCATCATCACCTGTCATCAAGAGGACTACAACAGTGCTCTGAATCATTCCTCAGGATGCTCTGAACATGTCAGTCCCTGGCTTCCAAGCCAAAATCTTGGTTCAGTTCCCATTGCCTTTAGAATAGAGCTGAAATTTATCTTTTAATTTTTTAATTAAAATTTATTATTTTTTATTACTAAAATTTTTGTAATGTTTATTCATTTTTGAGAGAGAGAGACAGCGACAGAGTGTGAGTGGGACAGGAGCAGTGAGAGGGAGACACAGAATCCGAAGCAGGCTCCAGGCTCCGAGCTGTCAGCACAGAGCCTGATGTGGGACTTGAACTCACAAACTTTAAGATCCAAAATCGAGAATCAGAATCTTAACCAGCTGAGCCACCCAAGGACCTCTGGAGCTGAAACTTCTTAGTCAGGCATTCAAGACTTTCATGACATGACAATGAATTAAAATGAAGGGTGCAGGGACATGAAACAAGAAGGGTTTGGGGAAGAGGCAAAGAGACGCTAATCCCTGTATTACTTTCCTACAGCTGCTGTTACAAATTACCACCAACTGTGTGGCTTAACCCAACAGAAATTTATTCTCTCACAGTTTTGGAGGCTACAAGTCCAAAATCAAGGTGTTGAAAAAGTTATGCTCCCTGTGAAGGTTCTAGGAAAAAATCTTTCCTTGCCTCTTTCTAGCTTCTCAGAGCTTCTGGAAATTCTTGGCATTCCTTGGCTTGTGGCTTCCATCCCTCCTATCTCTGCCCTCATTTTCACATGGGTATCTTCTCCATGTGTTGGAGGCCCAAACCTCCCGGTTCTTTCTAAAGATGCCAGCCATTAGATTTAAGGTTTATCCCAGGATGACCTCATTTTAACTTGATTAATGCCTACAAAGACCCTGTTTTTCCAAATAAGGTCACATTTGCAGGTACTAGGGGATTAGAACTTGAACATATCATTGGGAGGCACTATTCAACCCTCTCTAATTCACTGATGGACACTAGAGAACATTGGCATAGCATGGGGATGGAATCTTACTTGTGAAAAGGTTCTGGGTGAAGTGAAGGATTTCAGGAACAGGGGAGGTAATATTAAATAGGGTACTAGATTACCAGGAGGCAGTTTTTTTTGAGCGATAGAATAGCATGCATGATCAAAGGATAAAATTTTAATCAGGGGAAAAAAATCAGCTTGGAAGCTGGGTATAGGAGAGATTGTAGAAGGTAGAACTAGGAAGTTCAGTTTTTAAAAAAAAATATTTATTTATTTTTGAGAGAGAACACAAACAGGGGAGGGGCAGAGAAAGAGGGAGACAGAGAAGAAGAAGCAGGTTCCAGGCTCTGAGCTGTCAGCATAGAGCCTGATGCGGGGCTTGAACCAACAAACTGGTAGATCATGACCTGAGCTGAAGTCAGAGGCTTAATCGACAACTATCCAGGTGCCCCTAGGAAGCTCAGTCTAAGAGGATGTCTGAGTAGCCAGAAAGTGAGGAGAAAGGCATAGAACTAGATGGTTGGCCCCAGGAAGTTGTTAATCTTGCCTCTCTTCTTTTTTTTTAAGTTTTATTTATGTATTTTGGAGAGATTGAGAGAGAGAGGAAGAATTCGTGGGAGAGGGGCAGAGAAAGAGGTAGAGAGAACCCCAAGTAGGCTCCACCCTCAGTGCCCTTGAACTCATGAAATACGAGATCATGACCTGAGCCGAAAATCAAGAGTTGGATGCTTAACCAATTGGGCTACCTGGGCATCCATCCCTAGCTTGCCTCTTTTGCTCAGCATTATATTCCAAGAGCCTAGAACAGTGTCTGTCACATAGTAGGTCCTCAGTACTCATTTGTTGGGTAGATGAATGGGTGGACTGAATTAGTGGACCCGGGAACATTCAGAGGTGGCCTGAGTTAGCGGACCCTGCAACAGGACAGAAATAAGGAGGGGAGCACCTGGGTGGCTCAGTCTGTTGAACATCAGACTCCGGCTCAGGTCATGATCTCACAGTTCATGAGTTCGAGCCCTGCGCGGGCTCAGTGCTGACAGCTCAGAGCCTGGAGCCTGCTTCGGATTCTGTGTCTCCCTCTCTTTTTGCTCCTCCCCGACTCACACTCTCTCAAAAATAAATAAACAAAAGAAATTAAAAAAAAAAAAAAAGAAATGAGCATTACGTAGAGTCAAGCCCACAACGTGGCACCTGTTGGGAGAACCTCTCTCCCCCGCTTGTTCACACGGTCTGGCATTATACCTGAATCCAGTGCTGTTTTCCCATCAGAGTGTCTGTCTACAGAACAGGACACATACATTGTTTTATTCATGCTGTGTGCATCCTCTACGGCACCGTGTGCACAGTAGGTCCCCAAGTCCCACAAATTTCAATGAACTTGTGAATGACTGAATTTCTACATGTAAGCAAAATCGAAATATTTCTCCCAGATTTAAAGTCTGAATTTAAAAAAATTTTTTTTAACATTTATTTTTGAGACAGAGAGAGACAGAGCATGAACGGGGGAGGGTCAGAGAGAGAGGGAGACACAGAATCCGAAGCAGGCTCCAGGCTCTGAGCTGTCAGCACAGAGCCCGACGCGGGGCTCGAACTCACGGACCGTGAGATGATGACCTGAGCCGAAGTTAGACGCTTTACCGACCGAGCCACCCAGGCGCCCCTAAAGTCTGAATTTTAAACTTCGGTGCGCTTCAGAATTGCCTGGCACACAGTAAGCTCCCGATAAGCACTTGTTGAACCAAACAGAATCAATCAGA
>NW_024416213.1:0-1963 GCF_014898765.1 Herpailurus yagouaroundi | reverse complement strand
ATAGGCCATGGCTGCCAGGAGAAATCCCTCTGCCACGATGAAGAGGGCAAAGAGAAAGAGCTGGGTCACACAGCCTGCCAAAGATATGGACTTGCTCTCAGACCAGAAGTTGATCATGGCCTTAGGTGCAATAACAGATGAATAGAAGAGATCAATGAAGGACAGGTTGCCTAGGAAGAAATACATGGGTGTGTTCAGCCGGGGATCAGTCATAATAATGGTCATCATCCCAACATTACCCAGAAGGATCATGGCATACACAAGCAGAAAGATCAGGAAGAGGAGAATGTGGAGCTCGGAGCTGACCCTGAAGCCTACCAGGATAAAGTCAGTCACTTCAGAGTGATTGTTTGTTCCTCTGTCACCCATGGCAGAAACCTGCTGAGAGGTACAAGGAAAAATAAATGAGCTCTGGACTTTGAAGATAGCCCTTGACCATTGCAGATTTAGGATTACAAAGCTATTGTACAAACACTATTCTTATTGTGGCTTTCACAATATTTCTTAAGTGGCTTTCACATTTGCAAGCATCACTTCTATGTGTTTCTGATTCATTATTTATTCAATAAATTCATTGTCATGAAGAGGTGATTGGAAGAGACCACAAATAATTTAATAGTTGACATTTGGGAAGGAATTACAGTGTCTGCATTTGTAGATATGAGGGCATTTAGTAGTCTCTTTTAGGAAATCTTAACTTTGAGGCCTTAACTCATATTACATGTAAACAGATCTAAATAAAGTGACTGACCTTAAATAAAAATTACTTAAGATGTGCAAATACTTTTCATAAGTAATGGAAACTTTGAATTCTGATATAAGTCATTTGCTCACTAAGATCAAAGTTGTGCACAAATAAACACAAGTATTATCGGGACTCACGTGCTAAGATGTCTCTCCCAGATGGGCATCCATAGCCTTTCCATAAAGTAAATTTCCCTGTGTTAACTCAGCTTGCAGTTTACAATTTTTTAAGAAGAGGCTTCCAGGTAGTCTAGATGGGAGAGTTACTTTAGAGAAAAATACTGAAAAGATACATATAAGGGATTTTTGACTGCATTATTCTTTACCCTGGATATGACTTTCATAGCTGTCACACTTTTAACTGCCATTTACAAGACAGCTCAATGGAGAATTTGAACTGCTTGTAGTAAAAATATGGTAACATTTTCCATCTTCTGAGGGTTCCATGTGCTGGGTTCTGCCTAAAGAACAACAACAACAACAATAAAGGTGCACTTTTGATATGCCAGCCACTTTTTTTCTTTTTTTTTAATTTAAAAAAATTTTTTAATTTGCCCATCCAAGTTAGTTACCATATAGTGCAACAATGATTTCAGGAGTAGATTCCTTAATGCCCTTACCCATTTAGCCCATCCCCCCTCCCACAACCCCTCTAGTAACCCTCTGTTGTTCTCCATATTTAAGAGTCTCTTATGTTTTGTCCCTCTCCCTGTTTTTATATTACTTTTGCTTCCTTTCCTTATGTTCATTTGTTTTATATCTTAAAGTCCTCATAGGAGTGAAGTCATATGATATTTGTATTTCTCTCACTGAATAATTTTGCTTACATTATTACCCACTAGTTCCATCCATGTGGTTGCAAATGGCAAGATTTCTTTCTTTTTGATTACCGAGTTATACTCCATTGTGTGTGTGTGTGTGTGTGTGTGTGTGTGCGCGCGCGCGCGCGACATCTTCTTTATCCATTCGTCTATTGATGGACATTTGGGCTCTTTCCATACTTTGACTATTGTCGATAGCGCTGCTATAAACATTGGGATGCATGTGTGCCTTCGAAACAGCACACCAGTATCCTTTGGATAAATACCTAGTAGTGCAATTGCTGGGTAATAGGGTAATTCTATTTTTAATTTTTTGAGGAACCTCCATACTGTTTTCCAGAGTGTGCCAGACACTTTTCTAAATGCTTTTTAGTAGCTCATTTAATCCACACAACAAT
>NW_024416212.1:0-1932 GCF_014898765.1 Herpailurus yagouaroundi | reverse complement strand
CCATCTCGTCACTTTTCTCAGCCTCCCGAGGCCTCTGCCCACCCCCCGCCCCAGCTCCAGGGGCCTGTACTCCTGAGCCATGGTGGCCTCCATGAGCTGCACTCGCGTCCCCCCACCGTCGTCACTGGGGTTGTAAGGTCACCCGCCGTAGAAACTTGCAAATCACTCTACCGCGGGGCTCTCCAGACATCAGGGGAGGCTCCCCTGGAGCTTGGAAGACCCCGAGCCCCCGGCCCGCGCCCCGGGAAGGTTGAAGGAGAGCCTCCAGGGATGGGTCAGCGGTTCGTGAACGTCCCAGACGGTTCCACCGTGCAGCCCGCGACCTAGACGACCGCGTAAGGGCAGGGCCGTCAGTTAAAAGTCTCTGTGGGTCACCGTGACCGAGGTAAAAAGAGACAAATAAATTAATTTTAACAGTCTGTTCTATGCCCCCCGATATATCCAAAATGTTATCCTTTTAACGTGTAACCCGGCACGGAAACATTTACCAGCAGGGCGTTTTAAGTCAGTCTTCTCTACGAAGTTTTGGAAATCAGCTGCGGATTTCAGACTTGGGGGCGATCTCAGTTCAGACTCACACGTGGCTACCATATTGCACGCCCACCTGGCCAGATGGGCAAATCCCCACTCTACAGATGGAGAAACTGAGACACGGGGAGGGGAAGGGCCTAGCCCCGGCCCCGCAGCTGGGGGCAGCAAAGGGGAGGCAGACACAGGTGTCCCGGCCCCGCCCGGGGCCCCCTCTCCTCCCACACGCAGCTCCAGGTGGTTCCTGGCCGCATGCCCTGTCTGGGGACTCCCCCAGGACGTGGGAGGGCACGGTGGAGAGCAAGCCCCCCGCTTCCCGCACCCCGGAGACCGAGCCATCCCCCGGGTGGGGTGGCTGAGCGCCATGCCGCACGCCGGGAGGACTTCTCCGCTGTCCGTAGCCACCCTTCCGGCCGCCCTCGCAGGGCAGTGGCGGGCACTTGGGGCTCTTCACACCTCGCCCGGCACGGTGCCCAGGAAACAGCAGGGGCACGGGGCAGGGGCGTCTCCAGAAACCGCTGAGTGCAGACAATCCGTAGGACGGAAGTTTCCAGGGGTCCCGGCATCGTGGCCACCGGGCAGGGGCCACTCGGTCCCTGTGGCCTGCCCGGCCCCTCCTGGTGGCTTTCCTCGACAGAACCCCTTCCACTTCTTGGGGACTCTCGGTGGCCCACCCCCGTCACCGCTGTACTCTTTCTACCGTCAGGGTTCGGCTTGCGCATACGTGAGTCTTTCCCCACCAAAGGGAAGGTGCAGCAGGAGGCCGGATCTCCCGCCGAGGCCCCGCGCCCGGGACAGGGGGGCCTGACGCCCAGCGGCTCCGCCACAGCCCGTAAATGACCCCATTCACCAGGTCCGGGCTTAGGGAACCTGGAGACGCGCGTGTGGTGTCTTTAGCGTGGGGACTAACCCGGGTGCAGGTTTGAGGGGGAGAAGGCCAGCACCAGATTCACGGGTTGGTGTCCGTCCGCTCAGGGGTGGCAAGGCGTGTCACCCTGCCAGCTTAGAGCACCCCCGGGGGCCCGTGGCAATGACAAATCCTGTGCAGTAACGAAGCATCCAGGAAAAGGGGCCTCACTTCCCACCCAAGTGGAGGGACAGTGTGACTTCTTTTTCTTTCTTTTTCTTTCTTTTTCTTTCTTTCTTTCTTTCTTTCTTTCTTTCTTTCTTTCTTTCCTTTCTCTCTCTCTCTCTTTCTTTCCTTCTTTCTTTCTTTTTTGAGAGAGACAGAGCACAAGCAGGGGAGGGGCAGAGAGAGAGGGAGACAGAATTCAAAGCAGGCTCCGGGCTCCGAGCTGTCAGCCCAGAGCCCGACGCGGGGCTCGAACTCACAAACCGTGAGATCATGACCTGAGCTGAAGTCGGACGCTCAGCCGACGGAGCCCCCCAGGCGCCCCTGTGATT
>NW_024416211.1:0-7845 GCF_014898765.1 Herpailurus yagouaroundi | reverse complement strand
TGTTTGTTTGGGAAGACCTTTATCTCTCCTTCTATTCTAAATGACAGGCTTGCTGGATAAAGGATTCTCGGCTGCATATTTTTTCTGTCTAGCAAACTGAAAATCTCATGCCAACTCTTTCTGGCCTGCCAAGTTTCAAAAGAGAGATCAGTCACGAGTCTTATAGGTCTCCCTTTATATGTGAGGGCACGTTTACCCCTTGCTGCTTTCAGAATTTTCTCTTTATCCTTGTATTTTGCCAGTTTCACTATGATATGTCGTGCAGAAGATCGATTCAAGTTACGTCTGAAGGGAGTTCTCTGTGCCTCTTGGATTTCAATGCCTTTTTCCTTCCCCACTTCAGGGAAGTTCTCAGCTATTATTTCTTCAAGTACCCCTTCAGCACCTTTCCCTCTCTCTTCCTCCTCTGGGATACCAATGATGCGTATATTATTTCTTTTTAGTGTATCACTTAGTTCTCTAATTTTCCCCTCATACTCCTGGATTTTTTTATCTCTCTTTTTCTCAGCTTCCTCTTTTTCCATAACTTTATCTTCTAGTTCACCTATTCTCTCCTCTGCCTCTTCAATCCGAGCAGTGGTGGTTTCCATTTTGTTATGCATTTCATTTAAAGCGTTTTTCAGCTCCTTGTGACTGTTCCTTAGTCCCTTGATCTCTGTAGCAAGAGATTCTCTGCTGTCAGCTATACTGTTTTCAAGCCCAGCGATTAATTTTATGACTATTATTCTAAATTCACTTTCTGTTATATTATTTAAATCCTTTTTGATCAGCTCATTAGCTGTTGTTATTTCCTGGAGATTCTTCTGAGGGGAATTCTTCTGCTTGGTCATTTTGGATAGTCCCTGGCGTGGTGAGGACCTGCAGGGCACTTCCCCTGTGCTGTGGTGTATAACTGGAGTTGGTGGGCAGAGCCGCAGTCAGACCTGATTTCTGCCCCCAGCCCACCGCTGGGACCACAGTCAGATTGGTGCGTGCCTTCTCTTCCCCTCTCCTAGGGGCGGGATTCACTGTGGGGTGGGGTGGCCTGTCTGGGCTACTTGCACACTGCCAGGCTTGTGATGCTGGGGATCTGGTGTCTTAGCTGGGGTGGGTAGGCAAGGTGCACAGGGGCAGGAGGGGCAGGCTTAGCTCGCTTCTCCTTAGGTGATCCACTTCAGGAGGGGCCCTGTGGCAGCAGGAGGGAGTCAGATCCGCTGCTGGAGGTTTGGCTCCGCAGAAGCACAGAGTTGGGTGTTTGCGCGGAGCCAGCAAGTTCCCTGGCAGGAACTGGTTCTCTTTGGGATTTTGGCTGGGGGATTGGCAGGGGAGATGGCGGTGGCGAGCGCCTTTGTTCCCCACCAAACTGAGCTCTGTCGTCCGGGGGCTCAGCAGCTTTCCTTCCCTTTGTCCTCCAGCCTTCCCGCTTTCTGAGCAGAGCTGTTAACTTATGACCTCCCAGCCGCTAAGTTGCGCTTGCTGTCGGAACACAGTCCGTCAAGCCCCTCCGCTTTTTGCAAGCCAGACTTGGGGGCTCTGCTCTGCCGGCGAGCCGCCCCTCCGCCCCGGCTCCCTCCCGCCAGTCCGTGGAGCGTGCACCGCCTCGCCGCCCTTCCTACCCTCTTCCGTGGGCCTCTCGTCTGCACTTGGCTCCGGCGACTCCGTTCTGCTAATCCTCTGGTGGTTTTCTGGGTTATTTAGGCAGGTGTAGGTGGAATAAGTGATCAGCAGGACGCGCGGTGAGCCCAGCATCCTCCTACGCCGCCATCTTCCCCCCTATTATTTCTTTTTTTAAAAAATAGCCTTCACACCCACCATAGAGCTCAATATATGGCTTGAACTAATGACCCTGAGATCAAGACCTGAGTTGAGACCAAGAGTCAGATGCTCAATTGACTAAGCCACACATGTTCCCCCAAATTTTATTCTTTTGTATGGTTGAGTTATGGTTGAGGAATATTCCATTATATATATATATATATATATATATATATATATATATATATATGCATGTGTGTGTGTATACACATATGTGTGTGTGTATGTGTGTATATATATGTATATATACATATACATACACAGATATGTCACATCTTCTTTATCCACTCATCAGCCAATGGACATCTGGGCCCTTTCCACAATTTGGCTATTGTTGATAATGCTGTTATAAACATAGGGGTGCATGAAGCCATTTAAAATAGTATTTTTGTATTTGGGGGGGTAAACACCTGGTAGTGCAATTTCTGGATTGTAGAGTACTTCTGTTTTTAATTTTTGGGGGCAACTACCTACTGTATTCCAGAATTGCTGTAACAGTCTGCATCCTTACCCACAGTGTAAGAGCATTCTCCTTTCTCCACAGCCATGCCAACATCTATTGTTTCTGTTGTTACTTTTAGTCATTCTGACTGGTGTGAGGTGATATCTCATTGTACTTTTAATTAGTATTTCCCTGATAACAAGTGATGTTGAGCATCTTATCATGAGTTGCCATCTGTATGTCTTCTTTAGAAAAATGTCTTTTCATTTTAATTGGATGATTTGTTTCTTTGAATGTTGACTGTTATAACATCTTTATATATTTTGGGGACTACCCATTTATCAGATATGTCAATTACAAATATCTTCTCCCATTCCAATAGTTGCCTTTTATTTTTGTTGATTGTTTCCTTCGCTGTCCAGAAACTTTTACTGTGATGAAGTCTCAATAGTTTATTTCTCCTTTTGTTTCTCTTGCCTCAGGAGATATTTCAGGAGAGAAGTTGCTATGGCCTATATCAAAGAGATAACTGTCTGTGTTCTTCTCTATGAGTTTAATGGTTTACTGTCTCATATTTAGGTCTTTCATCCACTTTGAATTTATTTTTGTGTATGGTGTAAAAAAATGGTTCAGTTTCATTATTTTCCATGTAGCTGTCCAGTTTTGCCAAAACGATTTGTTGAAGAGACTTTTTTTCCATTGGATATTCTTTACTGCTTTGTCAAAGTTTCATTGACCACATACTTGTGGGTTCATTTATGGATTTTCTATTCTGTTTCATTGATATTTGTGTCTATATTTGTGCCAACACCATAGTGTTTTGATTAAGATAGCTTTGTAATATAACTTAAGTACAAAATTGTGATGCCTCCAGCTTTGCTTTTCTCTTTCAAGATGACTTTGGCTATTCATTGTCTGTTATAGTTCCATACAAATTTTAGGATTGTTTTTTTCTGGTGGTATTTTGATAGGGATTTCATTAAATGTGTAGATTTCTTAGGGTAGTATAGATATTTTAACAATATTTGTTTTTCTAATCCAGTAGCATGGAATGTCTTTCCATTTCTTTGTATAATCTTTGATTTCTTTTATCAGTGTTTTTTTTTTTAATTTTTTTTTCAACATTTATTTATTTTTGGGACAGAGAGAGACAGAGCATGAATGGGGGAGGGGCAGAGAGAGAGGGAGACACAGAATCGGAAACAGGCTCCAGGTTCTGAGCCATCAGCCCAGAGCCTGACTCGGGGCTCGAACTCACGGACCGCGAGATCGTGACCTGGCTGAAGTCGGACGCTTAACCGACTGCACCACCCAGGCGCCCCTATCAGTGTTTTTTTAATGTTTACTTATTTATTTTGAGAAAGAGAGAGAGAGCACAAGTAGGAAAGGAGCAGAGAGAGAGGGGTTGAGAAATAATCCTAAGCAGGCTCTGCACCATCAGTGTAGAGCCTGACAGGGGACTTGAACTCACAGTCCACAAAATCATGACCTGAGCTGAAATCAAGAGTTGGGCATTTAACTGAGCCACCTAGGTGCTTCTCTTTCATCAGTGTTTTATAGTTTTCAGAATACAGGCCTTTCAGCTCTTTGGTTGGGTTTATTGGTAGGTATATTAATTGGTTTTGGTGCAATTGTAAATGGCATTGCTTCCTTAATTTCTGTTTCTGTTGCTCCTGTTATAGGTGTATATAAATACAATAGATTTCTGTATGTTGATTTTGTACCCTGAAACTTTACTGAATTCATCTATCAGTTCTAGCAATTTTTTAGGGGAGTCTTTCAGTGTTTCTATATAGAATATCATGTCAACTGCAAATAGTGGAAATTTGACTTCTTCCTGGAAGATTTGGATGCATTTTATTTGTCCTTGTTACCTGAATGCTGTGTCTAGGACTTTCAGTACTATGTTAAATAACAGTGATAAGAGTGGATATCGCATCTTGTTCCGGACCAGAGAGGAAAAGCTCATTATTCCCCACAGTTTGTTCTCTATAGTTAAAACTCTCTAATGGTTTGCTTCCCTCTCTTTTTTTCCTTCCCATATGTCATCTGTTTTGTTTTTAAATTCCACATATGAGTGAAATAATATGGAATTTGTCTTTCTCTGACTGACTTATTTGACATAGCATAATACACTCTACTTCCATCCACATCATTGAAAATGGCAAGATTTCATTACTTTGAGGGCTGAGAAATGTTCCATTAAATATATATATACCACATCTTCTTTATCCATTCATCAGTTGATGGACATTTGGGCTCTCCATAATTTAGCTCTTGTTGATAATGCTTCTTAAACATCAGCGTGCATGTGCCCCTTCAAATCCATATATTTGTATCCTTTGTGTAAATACCTAGGCGTGCAATTGCTGGGTCATAGGGTAAATCCATTTATAACTTTTTAAGAAACCCCCATACTGTTTTCCAGAGTAGCTGCACCAGATTGCATTCCCATAAACAATATAAGAAAAGGCCCCTTTCTCCACATCCTTCCCAACATTTGTTGTTCCCTGTGTGGTTAATTTTAGCTATTCTGACAGGTAGGTGAGGTCATATCTCATTGTGATTATATATATATATATATATATATATATATATATATATATATTATTTATTGTCAAATTGGTTTCCATACAATACCCAGTGCTCATCCCAACAGGTGCCCTCCTCAATTTTGATGTGTATTTCCATAATGGTGACTGATTTTGAGCATTTTCTCATGTGTCTGTTAGCTATCTGTATGTCTTCTTTTGAAAAATTTTTATTTGGGGCGCCTGGGTGGCTCAGTCGGTTAAGTGACCGACTTCAGCTCAGGTCACGATCTCACGTCCCGTGAGTTCGAGCCCCGCGTCGGGCTCTGGGCTGATGGCTCAGAGCCTGGAGCCGGCTTCCGGTTCTGTGTCTCCCTCTGTTTCTGCCCCTCCCCCGTTCATGTTCTGTCTCTCTCTCTGTCTCAAAATAAATAAACGTTAAAAAAAGAGAAAGAAAAATGTTTATTCATGTCTAGTACCATTTCTTAACTGGATTATTTATTTTTGGAGTCTTGAGTTTGATAAGTTCTGGATTGTTTTTAGATACTAACGCTTTATAAGATATGTCATTTGTAAATATCTTCTCCCATTCTGTAGATTGTCTTTGAGCTTTGTTGATTATTTCCTTCGCTGTGCAGAAGCTTTGTATCTTAATGTAATCCCAATCTTTTATTGTTGCTTTTATTTCCCTTGTCTCCAGGATGTGTCTAGTAAGAAGTCACTCTGACCAAGATCAAACAGGTAACTGCCTGTGTTCTCCTCTAGGATT
This sequence comes from Herpailurus yagouaroundi, assembly GCF_014898765.1. Classification (NCBI taxonomy): domain Eukaryota; kingdom Metazoa; phylum Chordata; class Mammalia; order Carnivora; family Felidae; genus Herpailurus; species Herpailurus yagouaroundi. The sequence goes on along the minus strand of NW_024416211.1, from coordinate 2,309 downwards.
TTGATGGTTCCCTGTCTCATATTTAGGTCTTTCATCCACTTTGAATTTACTTCAATGTATGGAGTAAGAAAGTATTTCATTTTCATTCTTCTGATGTTGCTGTCCAGGATTCCCAACACCATTTGTTGAAGATACTGTCATTTTTTCCATTGGATATTTTTTTGTGCTTTGTTGAGAATTAGTTGATCATAGAGTTGTTGGTCAATTTATGGGTTTTATATTTTTTTCAATGATGTATGTTTCTGTTTTTGTGCCAGTACCATACTGACTTGATGACTAAAGCTTTGAAATATAGCTTGAGTCTGGAATTGTGATTCCTCCAGCTTTGCTTTTCTTTTTCAGTGATGCTTTGGTTAATCAAGGTCTTTTTTGGCTCCATACAAATTGTAGAATTGTTTTTTTCAGCTCTGTGAAAACTGTTAGTGCTATTTTGATAGGGGTTGCATTAAATGTGTAGATTGCTTTGGGTAGTATAGACATTTTAACAATATCTGTTCTTCCAATCCATGAGCATGGGATTTTTTTTCCATTAAGTTCTGTCTTTTTCAATTTCTTTCATAAGTGTTCTATAATTTTAGGAGTATAGATCATTAACTTCTTTGGTTAGGTTTATTCCAAGGTCTATTATGGTTTTTAGTGCAATTATAAATTAGACTTATTCCTTGATTTTTCTTTCCACTGCTTCATTATTGTGTGTACAAATGTAACAGATTTTTGTACATTGATTTTGTATTGTGAGATTTGACCAAATTACTTTATCATTTCTAGCAAATTTTTGATTGACTCTTTTGGGTTTTCTACACAGAGTATCATATCATCTTAAAATAGTGAAATTTGACTTCTTCTTCACCAATTTGGATGACTTTTATTCATTTGTGTTGTCTGATTGCTGAGGCTAAGACTTCCAGTAATATGTTAAATAATAAAGGTGAGAGTGAAAATCCCTGTCTGGCTCCTGACTATAGAGGTAAAACTCTCAGATTTTCCTCATATTGGCTGTGGGTCTTTCATATATTCCCTTTAAGTTATTGAGATATGTTCCTTCTATCCCTATTTTTGAGGGTTTTTATCAAGAAAAGATGCCATATTTTGTCAAATGCTTTTTTCTGCATCTATTGAGAGTATCATATCACTCTTATTCTTTCTTTTATTCAGGTATTTTACCACATTGATTTGTGAATATTGAACCAAACCTGAACATCAGGAATAAATCCCACTTGATTGTGGTGAATAATTCTTTTAATGTTGCATTAATTTGTTAGCATCTTGTTGAGAGTTTTTTCATCCTTGTTTATCAGGGATATTGGCCTGTAATTCTCCTTTTCAGGGGAGTCTTTGTTTGTCTTTTGAATGAAGGTAGTTCTTGCTTCATAGAATGAATTTGGAAGCTTTCCTTCCATTTCTATTTTTTGGAACAGTTTGAAAAGAATAGGTATTAACTCTTCCTTAAATATCTGGTAGAATTCTCCTAGGAAACCATTTGGCCCAAGACTCTTTTTTTTGGCGGGGGGGGGGGGCTTTTGATAACTGATTCAATTTATTTGCTGGTTATGGACCTGTTCTAATTTTCTATTTCTTCCTGTTTGAAGTTTGGTAGTGTATGAGTGTCTAGGAATTTGTCCATTTCTTCTAGATTGTCCAGTTTGTTGGCCTATAATTTTCATAGTATTCTCTTATAAATGTTTGTATTTCTGTGGTGTTGGTTGTGATCTCTCCTCTTTCATTCATAATTTTATCTATTTGGGTCCTCTTTTCTTTTTGATAAGTCTGGCTAGGGTTTATCAATTTTATTAATTCCCTCAAAGAAACAGATCTTGGTTTCTTTGATCTGTTCTACTGGGGTTTTTGTTTGTTTGCTTCTATATAATTTGTGCTCTAATCTTTATTATTTCCATTCTTCTGCTGACTTTAGCATTTATTTGCCTACATCCAGCAGGTGTAAGGTCAGGGAGTGTGAGTCTTTTCTTGCTTCTATTGGTAAGCTTGCATTCGTATATATTTCCCCTGTATGATACACTTTGCTGCATCCCAGGGGTGGTTTAGGACTATTGTGTTTTCATTTTCTTTTTGCTTCAATAGATAAATAGATAGAATATATATATATATATATATATAATACATATATTATTTGTAATATATGTATAATATACATATATATAATATGTAGAAGAGATTATATATAATAGAAGAGATCTATATATCGAAGAGATTATATATATAGAAGAGATTATATATATATATAAGAGATCTATATATATGAGATTATATATATATATAAGAGATTATATATATAAGAGATTATATATATA
>NW_024416210.1:0-1592 GCF_014898765.1 Herpailurus yagouaroundi | reverse complement strand
GCTCAAGGCGTAGGGGAAGAGGCAGCATGGGTTTGGAGTCGGCCTGAGTGGGAGTGAACGGCGTTCCCCCCAGATTCGTGTCCACCTGGAACCTGTGTATGTGACCTCATTTAGAAATAGGGCCTCCTAGATGTCATCTAGTTAATAGGAGGTCATGCTGGTCAGGGTGGCCCTAATCCAGTGATGGTGTCCTTCCATAAAAGAGGGGGATTTGGACACAGACACAGGGCGGAGGCCACACGAGGACAGAGCAAGAGGGAGGACTGGCCGCAAGCCCGGGGACGCCTAGAGCCCCAGGAGCTGGAAGAGGCGGGAAGGAGCCCGTCCCTGTGAACACCTTGATCTGGGGCTTCTGCCTCCAGACCGTGAGAGAAGACGTTTCAGTCGTTGTAAGCCCACAGTTCGCGGTGCTCGGGCCCGAGAGCTGCGGGAAAGGGATACGGTGCCTGAAGCCAGGCTTGCGACAGCCTCTTCTTGGCTGCACATGCCCCGGCCAGGTGGCTTTCCGTGTCTGAGCCACAGTTTCCAGAAACTGAGATCACGATATGAAGACCGTGCAGATACTCTTAAGGATCACATGAGCTAACCCAGGCAGGGCATGGAGTGGGTGCTCAGCCCACGCAGGGTGCCCCCCTGCGTCTGTGGGGGTGACGACTGTCCCACTGAACAGATATCTGTGGAACAGACACCCTCCTGGGCACCAGGCACTCTGGGCTGCCTGGAGGCCCCACGGGGCAAAGTCAGAGCCCCTGGTTGGCTATCGGCCTCAGTCCGAAGCCCCTGGCCTCCTGAGCTGGCCCCTCTGCAGGTCAGAAGCCCCTTTTCTGTAAGGCGAAGTGTGCTCAGTGTCATCGGCATCATGAGACCCCCAGCACCCATGGACGGTCCCCAGTGTCCAGGCCTCTGGGCTGAACCACGGTCACAGTCGGCTGAGCAGTCGGTGCCCGGCACAGCTGGGCCCAGGGGCTGCCGACCAGGCCTTGTCAACGGGATGTGCGGCTGGGCGGAGGCAACCAGGGCTCCAGGGGCCTTGGGGCCACCTCCCAGGGAGCTGTGGTGGCCAGGCCACTCTATTTGTGGATCCCTGCCGTACACTGGGCCTGGACTGTGGGAGGACAGGACGGTCAATTTCCCAAAAGCAGAAGAGCTTCGTTGGTGACGGATTAAATTTCCAGCGCACCCATCCAGCACCAGTGCGTGGAAAGACAGCGGGGTATAAAGGTGACAGATGCAGATAAATATAGCAGGGGGCACGATCTGGGTGGCACGTCCGGACATCGTTCATTCAGGTGTTAGAGGGATCGTCAGGCACCTCCTGTGTGCCAGGCCCGGGGGTACAACAACGGAGAAGACACAGCCATTCTTTTTTTCTTTTTAAATATGAAATTTATTGTCAGATTGGTTTCCATACAACACCCAGTGCTCATCCCAACAGGTGCCCTTCTCAATGCCCATCACCCACTTTCCCCTCCCCCCCCACCCCCCATCAACCCTCAGTTTATTCTCAGTTTTTAAGAGTCTCTTATGGTTCGCTTCCCTCCCTCCCTTTTTTTTTCCTTCCCCTCCCCCACGGTCTTCTGTTAAGTTTCTCA
>NW_024416209.1:0-1153 GCF_014898765.1 Herpailurus yagouaroundi | reverse complement strand
CAAATATCTTCTCCCATTCCTTCAGTTGCCTTTTAGTTTTGCTGATTATTTCCTTTGTTGTGCAGAAGCTTTTTATTTAGCCAAGGTCCCAATAGTTCATTTTTGCTTTTGTTTCCCTTGCCTCTGGAGACATGTTGAGTAAGAAGTTGCTGTGGCCAAAGTCAAAGAGGTTTTTGCCTGCCTTCTCCTTGAGGATTTTGATGGCTTCCTGTCTTACGTTTAGGTCTTTCATCCATTTTGAGTTTATTTTCGTGTGTGGTGTAAGAAAGTGGTACAGGTTCATTTTTCTGCATATCACTGTCCAGTTTTCCCAGTACCATTTGCTTAATAGACTGTCTTTATTCCATTGGATACTCTTTCCTGCTTTGTCAAAGATTAGTTGGCCATAGGTTTGTGGGTCCATTTCTGGGTTCTCTATTCTGTTCCCCTGATCTGAGTGTCTGTTTTTATGCCATTAAAAAAAATTTTTTTTAATGTTTATTTATTTTTGAGAGAGAGAAACAGAGTGCCAGTGGGGAGGGGCAGAGAGAGAGGGAAACACAGAAACCTAAGCAAGCTCTGGGCTCTGAGCTGTCAGCACAGAGCCCAACTTGGGGCTTGAACCCAGAATCATGACCTGAGCAGAAGTATGTCCCTTAAGCAACTGAGCCACCCAGGAGCCCCTGTTATTTATTTATTTATTTATTTATTTATTTATTTAACTCCAGATTAGTTGACATATAGTGCAATAATGGCTTCAGGAGTAGAATTTAGTGATTCATCACTTCCATATAAACCCAGTGTTCATCCCAACATCCCATTTATGCTCCTCCCCCACCTCTCCTCCCCTCCAGGAACCGGCAGTTTGTTCCCTGTATTTTACAGTCTCTTATGGTTTGCCTCCCTCTGTTTTTATCTTATTTTTGCTTCCCTTCCCCTTCTGTTTTGTTTCTTAAATTTTTCCTAGGAGTGAAATCATATAGTATTTGCCTTTCTCTGACTGACTTATTTGGCTTAGCATTATATACTCTAGTTCCACCCATGTTGAGGAAGCAATGTTATTTATTTTTTAATTTTTTTTTCAACGTTTTATTTATTTTTGGGACAGAGAGAGACAGAGCATGAACGGGGGAGGGGCAGAGAGAGAGGGAGACACAGAATCGGAAACAGGCTC
>NW_024416208.1:0-3720 GCF_014898765.1 Herpailurus yagouaroundi | reverse complement strand
TTTTTTTTTTTTTTTTTTTTTTTTTTTTTTTTTTTTTTTTTGTCTGTTCAGTTGATGTGAAATAGGATTGTGTGTGTATGCCAGTGAGAGTTCAAGGATCTCTCTCCCATCTGCTTTACACTGTACCCAGGCATCGTTTCTCAGCCCCATTGGGATTACAGTGAAGGTAGGGTACATTTATTTCTGGGTCACCTGTGCCCTCTGAGAATATAACTCTATTATTAAGAATTTGATTTGCCACCTTGCTGCTTTCTTTCTCTGTTTCCATTCCAAGGTCATTCCCTACTCCTCTGCTTAGGTAGCCTGTGATAATGTAAGCTTGAGTTTCCCAAGTTTGACAGATATTGCCAAAAAAATAAGCTTCAGTGCTTTGCAAAATTTTCTGAATTTCTGTCTGTACCTTTTTGTCAGGTCTTTGGTGATATATTTATATGCACAAACACAAAATAATATTTCATCAACCTTATGTTGAATAGCTTTCAGCTGGAGAGTCCATCTGACAAATTAATCCATAGTAGCACTGTTTCACTGTTTTAGAAAGAATTTCAAATCGATGGGAATATCAGGGATTGTTTAATGAATAACATCTGGGAGAAGTGGTTATCAGAGGTGTGGAGGGACACTTTGGGAGAGAAGGATGGACACCTATGAGATTTAACTCTAGTTATTTTCACACTGTGACTAGATACACTTTTTCCAACACTTATTTTTTTTTTATTTTTTATTTTTTTGGTGACTAATAATACCTCGGATAAAATTTTGGCATTCATGGGCTTTTGGGTACATGTCCATGCTTGCTAATGAAACTGTTTTGCCCATTTAAAAAATTTTATAATCCTTTCTCGATTTTGTGTATTGCATGATATAATTAGATCTTTTCCCTCTCAAAGATCAAACATAAATTCACCTTATTTATAACTGTTATGTTTCCACACTCTTAACCTCTAGTTTTAACTAATCAGAAGATTAATTTTACGTATTAACTTTTTTTTTATTCCAAGGAGTTATCCAGTTGTACAAAGGCAATTTATTAAATACAAATATTATGTCACTATTTCATATAGCATAAATTAATTTGGTGTATTTGTGACTATCTTTATATATGTAATTATATCCTAACTATTGTTTAAGTGTTATTTTAATTTTACACATTTAAATTATAGACATATTAATATTTAAGATAAATCTTATCTTTTTCCATAATTATTATATTTACAAATAGTTTTATATTACACCTATATTTTTCATTTCATTATGACTATCCCTTTAGTCCATCGTGATTTATTCAAATGCTGCAGATGTAAGAATATTCTATAATAATCATCTGTAAAACGAGACATTCATTTGGTCATGGGGGAAATTCCTTTTCCTAAAATATCAGAATGGAATAAAAGAAATTATCTGAAATGATAAACTGAGCACATGTATGTACCTTAAACTGAAAGTGAAGTTTTATCATACATATTCTCTGCTTTATATATTCACTTAGGTAGAGCCAATAAGTTTGATTTCTTTAGGTCTTGATTTCTCAAACAATTGATTTATTCTTTGATTCTGACATGAGGGTTACAGATCTTGCCTGGTTGAAATAAACCAATCAACATTTAATTGACTCAGTTGCTCATATGCAGTTTGACCCGTGAACATCGGACATGGAGGAAAAAATCTATTGAAATTCTGAGCCCTGGTAATTTCCCTCCTACACATATAGTCATTACTTGAAATAAATGTGTATTTCTATTACACATCCTATTCAAGCACTCAAATATTCTGGAATATTACGTCTTTTGTGTAAATACCATATGTATAAGTCTATCTGAAATTGAAGAGTTGTGAAATTATTGAGGATAATACTATCTGAAGGCTATTTTATTAATGTGGCACAAAAAATCCTTTATCTATAGCATTTAATTCAGCTTATCTGATATTCTAAATTCATACACAATAAAACACATGTTATCTTTCAGTAATATACTATCTTTCAGATGGCTGAACTTTTAACTTCGCTGTCTGTATAAAACTTAACCCTATATAGCAACTAAATTATTCAGACTTACAGATTATTATTAGCAGTGGCCCATGTTTATTGCTTTATTATTTTATATTATTTTATAATTTATCAAATCAATTCTTATTTTTTCTTCTGGTGCCCATCATAAAATTACAGCATGGTTTGTATATATTAGATTACAGAACATGGATATGGGAGTCTAAAAGTCCTTTCAGGAACATGTTAGGGGTGCCTGAGTGGCTCAGTCATTGATTTCAGTGCTGGGATTGAACCCTGCCTTTGGGTCCCGTGCTGCTGAGTGTGGAGCCTGCTTTTTTCTCTGTCTCTCTCTCCCTCTGCCTTTCCCCCCTCTCTCTCTCCTTCTCTTTCTCTAAAAAAAAAAATAATAATAGTACAAATAAAAATTTTAAAAAGAATATTTCATAAAGAAATTTAAAAAACATATACCTAAATGGAACAATACTTTCTGGTGCATATTTCAGAAGCACTTATACTCAAGTCTGCTTAATGAATAGAACTTGAGTGAACATCTGTTTAGACTCTTATATAAAACATAAGTGGATTTTACTTTCCTTGGGAACATAAATATGCTTTTTTTAAAAAAAATATATAAATAAAATCACATTGTTATGAGTTTATATTTCTTTCCTTCTTAAACTATATTTTCTTTTATCAAATTTCTTTAAAATATGAAACATTTGCTAATATGGTTAGCAACTATTTTACTTGTTCTTTTTTAAAATGCAACCAGAATATATAAAAAGAGCTCAGGCCACTGAAAGTTATTAATTTGATACATTTATTGTGTTTATGTTTACCTGTATGATTTATTAACACTTAATATAAATTAGAAATGTAATCTGAAAGTAATCATAAAACTTGTTATATGCAATTGTGTGTAATTTTTCATATCCAGATATCCATATATATGCCAAAATTACTGATTGACACATAGATAATCATTTTAATTCCTTCTTAGATATACAACGAAAATAGAGATAGATACAACAAATTTATTACTCAGGGCTTAAGTGAAAATAGTATTCTACTATCTTTTTTTGTGTGTAAAACTACATTTGACTTATTCTGTGCCTATTAAAAAATTCAGAACAATTTTAACTGCTGCACTAACTTTCCTCTTTGTTCCTCCCCACCATTTTCCCCCTTCTACTATATCTCTGGTTATTTGATATTTTTGTACATTTTCCCAATTAATATATTCTGGCAGCATAAATGGAGTTTGATGGTCTCATTGTCAGTTATCCAAATAAGTTTTCCTATCCCTGTTGTATGAGTCTGTGCTTGGCATGGGAGATGTTCTAGGATCTGAGTTAGGGTTGGGGGTAGAGGGGGCACAGCACGGCAGGTAAATGATAGCACCCAGGTAAAACTAGCACTAAAAACTTGTCTCCATATGTCTGGACCATTATCTGAAATCAGTTTATGATTTATATTTTCTTAAAATTAGATAGAAAATAATTATGTTTTATATTATCAATTTAAATGTAGAAATGTATTAGGTATAAACTTAGCTGAACATGTTGGCTAATAGCTACTGCTCTTGGTAAAAATATCCTTGTTTATTGAATCTTAAATTGATATTATTTTTCTTTTTTTTTTTAATTTATATATGAAATTTATTGTCAAATTGGTTTCCATAACACACCCAGTGCTCATCCCAAAAGGTGCCCTCCTCAATACCCATCACC
>NW_024416207.1:0-2929 GCF_014898765.1 Herpailurus yagouaroundi | reverse complement strand
ATATATATATATATAGTTACACATTAATGCTTTCTTTTAGTTCTACAGATTTCTAAGAGTAGAATTGCTAGATCAAAGGTGCATATACATTTTAAAATTTAAAGTCTATTGCCATATTTATTTCCAAAAAAATTGTAACTTTACATTTCTGTCAGCAATGTATATAGCTTTATTCCATCTTACCAACATTGAAGCTTAACACTATTTTTATTGTTTACCATCAGATGGATATAAAATAACATAGTTCATTGTTTTTTAATTTGCATTTTCCTTACTACTAGGGATGTTTAACACATTTTTAGTGTTTAACAGTCATCTAGATGTCCTCCTTTGTGAATTGCATTTTAATATTCTTATACTTTTTCTGTTGGGACATTTGTTTTCTTGTTACCAATTTATGAGTTCTTTGTGTAATAGACATCAACTTTATTTATGATGTGTGTTTCAAATATGTTTTGTTATCTATAATTTGCCTATAAACTTTGTTGATCATATGTTTTTCTAGGCAATGTATCTTAATGTATATATAGCTAAATATGCCTACCTTTCCTTTAATATATTTTGAGTTTCCCATCTTGGCTAAAAATTTATCTCCAAAGCCTAAGTTATACATTTTGTCTTCAAATTTCTCTTTCTAATTCGTATTATCTAATCTTTAAAAAACTATTAAGTATTTCATCAGGAATGTATTACTCAAGCTTCTAAAGGATTTACTTGTTTTACTTTTTAAGAATCAAATTTTGGACTTATTTATCCTATTTATAATTTTTTTTTCCATTTCATTAATTCAACTTATAGCTTTAAGCATTCCTTTTACCTATTTCTTTTGATTTTGAGGCTGTTTTTATAAATGCTTTGAGAGGCGCCTGGGTGGTTCAGTCAGTTAAGCATCTGACTTCAGCTCAGGTCATGATTTCTCAGTTCGTGAGTTTGAACCCCGCATCCAGCTCTGTGCTGACGGCTCAGTCTGGAGCCTGTTTTGGATTCTGTCTCCCTCTCTCTTTGCCCCTCCCCTGTTCACACTCTGTCTCTCTCTCAAAAATTAAATAAACATAAAAATTTTTTTTAAATAAAAAAATGCTTTGAGATGGATGCTAAGTTCCTTTCTTTATATTTTTAACTATAAGGACATTTAAGGCTAACTACATTCCCTTAAATATTCTTGCAGTGTTCCATAGGTTTTGAAACTTTTCATTTATTTCTGGATAGTTTGTATTAAGTTTTTATTAAGTTTTATCCTTGAGCTAAGAATTAAGATATATATTCCTTCATTTCCAAGCTACTAGGGTTTTTTTTTGTTTGTTTGTTTGTTTGTTTGTTTTTTAACGTTTATTTTTTTTTGAGACAGAGAGAGAGACAGAGCATGAACGGGGGAGGAGCAGAGAAAGAGGGAGACACAGAATCAGAAGCAGGCTCCAGGCTCTGAGCCATCCGCCCAGAGCCCGACGCGGGGCTCGAACTCATGGACCGCAAGATCGTGACCTGAGCTGAAGTCGGATGCTTAACTGACTGAGCCACCCAGGCACCCCAGCAATTAGGGTTTTAAGGTAAACTTTTATTATTTATTTCTAATTTTGTTGGATTATAATTATATTATAGAATGTAAGGTAAAAATTTGTCTCTCTAAAAAAAGTGTTAAAGTTTACTTTGTGGTCAAAGAGAGATTTGTTTTTGCAGTTTTTTTTTGGACTTATGACATTTTTTTCTTCAAAGGATCTAAAGTTTATGTATGTGTATATATACACATATGTATGTATACATATATGCATTTGTAATCAAGTTTGTTGATTATCTGCTTCAATTTTTCTATGACCATGCATTTTTAATAAAGTTTCTAAGAATATATATATTAAAATTTTCCACTATAATTGTTTTTGTTGGGCCCGTATTACATTTTTAATGTTTTGCTTCATTTATTTTGCTGCTAGTATTATTGGATGCATAGAGATTTACTGTATATTCATTCATTAAAATATGCTTTTATCATTTTAACTTAAATTTCCATATTGACTGACATTATTATTATACTTCTTGCTTGTTTTTAGGGTTTTTTTGGCCTTGTTTGTCTTCAGCTATTCCTTTATCACATTTCACCTTCTTTATCATTGCTTGTTATAAACAACATATACCTTCGTTGGTTTTTTTTAACTGTAATTTCTGGGGGTTTTTTAGTGCCATTTCTATCTTGAAGGCAAAACATTCAGTATACTCACATTTAGGCAATAACTGATATAATTAATATTACTCATCTTACTTTGTTTCCTGCCTAGTGTATTATTTTCTCTTTTTCCTTGTCCTTATTTTTTCCGTTTTTTAGTTACTGTTCTTTCTTTACTTGTTTTTTTTCTAAGTTAAAGTTTTATTTCATTTATCTATAGTTATTTACCAACTATCACTTTATTTTTAGAGACATCCATAATCAAACATATATCTCTCCCAAAATATGAACACAAGGTACCAAATATTCTCAACAAAGATGCTGTAATTCTCAACTACTTCTTCTTCCCTTCCCATAAGATGGGAACTTAGGGGACACCTGGGTGACTTAATCTGTTAAGCCTCTGACTTCGGCTCAGGTCATGATCTCACAGTTTGTGAGTTCGAACCCCACGTCGGGCTCTGTGCTGACAGCTGGAAGCTTGGAGCCTGCTTCAGATTCTGTGTCTCCGCTCTCTCTGCCCCTCCCTTGCTCATGCTCTGTCTCTCTCTGTCTCTCAATAATAAATAAACGTTAAAAATTTAAAAAAAAAAAAAAAAAAAAAAAAGACGAGAACTTAGCATGCCTTTACTTCCCACCACACATCCCTGACCAGCCAATCCCTACTTTCTACTGAGATGGTTTGGTACTATTGGCAATCTAGCAAGCTAGGCTAAATTGCATACTGTACTTGTAGTTGTCTACGGTGATGAGAAGTTTCTACTGATGAGA
>NW_024416206.1:0-5191 GCF_014898765.1 Herpailurus yagouaroundi | reverse complement strand
TTAAATTTTGTTATTTAAATGAATCTTATCTGTATTCAAGATGAAGTAAGAAACTTCTCTCAATGACTTCAAAACTACAATTCAATATATAAAGTGTCCCAAGCTGGGGCACCTGGGTGGCTCAGTCGGTTAAGCGTCCAACTCTTGGTTTCAGCTCTGGTCCTGATCTCACGGTTCCTGAGTGAATTCGAGCCAGGCATCAGGCCCTCTGCTGTCAGCCTGGAGTCCACTTGTGATCTCTGCCTCCCTCTCCCTCTGTCCCTCCCCCACTTGCAGGCTCTCTCCCTCTCTCTCAAAACTAAACATTAAAAAATAATAACAAAAAATAAAATAGATGAAAATGTCCCAAATCGGCTCCGAAAAGAATAAACTACGATGTCTTTTATTACATCTATTCATGGAAATTAATCATTCACAATGCAATTCATAGTTTTATGTGAAAATTAAGTATAATTGTAATAAATAAGGAAGTAGGCTATGCCGAATTTTACCTTCCTTTGTCTATAATATTTGTTTATGGTATTTATTTTGCTAATATTTTACATTAGTCAAAGATAAACCCATTTTAAATGTAACATAGATGGTATTTGGGGGTTTTAATCTTTAAATAAAAGCTCACCTCCAATGTATAATATGATAATAAGAATGTTGAATTGAGAAGGGAAACCAGCTTTCTGTGCCTTATTAACTGTCTTTTTTTTTCTTTGTTCTTTTATTTATTTATTTTATTTTTCTGAATACGTTGTACCTTTGGCAAATCTTGACTGAAAGTAAATGGTGAGCCACCTGGGTGGCTCAGCCGGTTAAGCATCCGACTCTTGATTTTGGCTCAGGTCGTGATCTCACATTTCATGGGATTAAGTCCCGCATCGGGCTCAGAGCTTAAGGCAAGGAGCCTGCTTAGAATTCTCTCTCTCTCTCTCTCTCTCTCTCTGCTCCTTCCCCATGTGCACACACATGCACGTGTGCTCTCTCTCTCTCTCTCAAATAAATAAGCTTTTTTTTTTAAAGGAAAGTAAATGGCAAGTCATGAAGTGATCAAGAGAATTGGCAGGTTAATAATTAACATACACACTTACATTTTCTTTAAGAAGAAAGAGAAGTAGACGCAGAAGGACAAAATAATAATATGAACTGCTATAATTTAGCGCTTGCCTACTCTAGGTCAGGCACAGGGTTCATTGACTGACCTGTGGTATCTCTACACAACCCTTTGACAGTTATCACTGTTCTTATTTATTGAAAATATAACCAAAGAAATTACATATGGTATCCCAGGTCACATCACCAATAAATCTTAGAACCAGGAAACACATGTTTTTAATATACTCTCCCCTCTTAGCGTTGGTAGGAGAGACAAATTATTATAACAAAGGGATTCCAAATTCGCCAGCTTACAGAAACAGAGAATTTATTCATCTTTCTTACGCAGAAGTTCGAGAAAAGCATCGGATTGTCAAGTGGTTCATCCACTATAGATATGTGTCCCTTTCAATTTGTGGCTCTGTTACCCCTAAGACCTTGATGTATGATCTAGGCTGGGCTACCAGCAAGATAAAAGAAAAGAGAATACGGAAACACCTCATGACTATGTTTTTACCAACATGGTGGTAAACTGAAAGAAGGCTGAAATATGGAATCTAGCTAGGTAATCATGTGTCCACTCCCATTCCATTGCCACCGAGGAAAGCAGCCGAGGAATTCTGTGGACACTTAGCAGTTGCCATAATACAAATTTATGTGATGACCTCAATTACACCTCCACGTTCTTGGCCATCACTCTTGAGCTTTTCTCATCACTTCATGTCATGACTTCAGAAGCTATTCACACATTTCAATTTGGATTTCCCATGGTCATTTCAAAATCACTAGGCTCCAAATCCAGTTCATCTCTTTTCCTTTAAACCAAAGTTACTTTCGAAATGTATTCTGTAACCAAAGACCAATGGCTAATTTTCTGCTCAAGAAATCTTCAAACTCTATCCCACGCTTCACGCATTTCGTTTACAAAGTCTTTCCAGATTTTCTTTCAAGTAATCATCTTATTCCTCCTTTTCACGGATAATGCTATCCATCCTTTTTTCTTTCATTGTTACAATTACAAACCACTCCTCCTTTATTAATATCACAAATTAAAATTCTTTAACCACCTGCAATATCCCAAGTGTCGTGTCCAGTGATAGAGAAACAATCATGAGCAAAATAATAAAAGTAGCTAACATTTGTATGGTACTTATTCTGTGCATGTGCTATTCTACCCATTTGACATAAAGTCGCTTGTATTTCACATAAATTCATAAATCTTCACATAAAGAAGATATTTCACATGAAAACACAAGATTCTATAAGCATATAGTAACTTGTCACAGTTATATGCTAGAGCTCACATTTGAACCTGGTCATTACCTCCAGAATCCATGTTCTTAACCAATAAATACTATGGCCTTGCCTCATAGAAGTTACTGTCCAGTGGAATACATTAGAGAGTACATAATCCTACAGATAAAAATACAGTTACACAGTGTGATCATTGCTACAGAGGAGAAATACAGTGCCTATTTCAACTGTTTAGAATGTCTTTTGAGGAAGTGAGAAAGAACGAGTGCGAGTGAAGTCTTCTAGGCAGAAAACTCAACGTGGGCAAGCACGAAGAGCAGGATACTTTTGGGAACTGAGAGACCACGTGGCTAGAGCTCAGAAATGGGGAGTGTGCAAGTAAGGCTGGAGAGTCACCAAGGGGCCAGACTTTGCAACTCTTTCTAAGCTGTTTTAAACTTGTTGGGGCTTTCTTGCAAAAGGCAATGCCAAAAATTGTATGCAAGTGAATGACATCATCTGATTCCACTGTTAACGACCCTGAACCTCAGGTTGTTATACAAAGCAGAGATGAAAGGGAGCCAGCATGAATGTGGGTCAGCCTTTTAGAAAACCAATGAAACAAATAACAGGTGACAGTAGTTTGGGCTAAACGGATGCTTGACAGCACATAGAAAGAAGAAGATACAGAGAAATTTCGAAGGTACGAGCCGTAGGACTGGTGATTGAGAAGATAGGGAGGTGAGTGAGAGAAGGTGGTGTCTGGGATAACGCCTTTTACCCTACATCGCACCATTCATGGAGATAGGGAACCCTGACCTGGAAGGGTCCAGCTTTGAGAATGATGATCATAAGTTCTGTTTTGGACTTGCATGGTTTCTGGTGTCTTTTAGATGTCCAACTGGGCAAGTCTACTGGGAAGTTGGGTTGTGGTTGCTAGACGTACAAACTTGGGAGTCACCTGAATGTTTGAGTTGTAAATTCATGAGCGTGGATAAGATAATGAGGAAGAAGAATGGAATGAGAGACAAGGTTTGATTTTAAATCTCAATTAACGTAAGACTGGATAGGGAACGGAGGAAGTGCTGCAGAGGATGTCATTGGGAGCCACAGAGGGACAGAGACTCATTTTTCATGACATACAACCATTAATAGTTTTAGATATTTAACCACGGATATGTGCTATCTCCATTAAAATAAAAATGAAAAAGTTCAGGAAGAGGAGGATGATCCAACAAAAGGAACTGGAAAGTGGGCAAGCATGAAGTGGGCAAGCCTGTAATTGGCATGCTGCCCAAATCTCCATACTCATTTATCTCACTTTATCCCATTCCTTTACTATTTATTATACACAATTTTGTCAATGGAAATATGCCTTTTAAATCTCCCTCTCAAAATATTACCCATACTGTGACATAGCACCAGTACGGTGCTATTTAATTCTCTTACTGTGTGGATATGTGTTTTAATAAAATATCGTATCACATTTTACTATAACGACCATTTTTTAATGTTGATTTATTTTTGAGAGGGAGAGAAAGAGAAGGAGACACAGAATCCAAAGCAGGCTCCAGTCTCTCAACTGTCGGCACAGAGCCCGACGCAGGGGTCGAACCCACAAACTGTGAGATCGTGACCTTAGCCGAAGTCACATGCTTAACCAACTGAGCCACGTAGGTGCCCCTATAATAATCATCTTTAGATAAAAAGAGAAATCCAATAGACGAATAAATAAGTACTCCATTACTCTGTGTCAACCATTTCGCCGCTCTTCTGGAAATTGTAGACATATCTTTCTCAACGAAAAATACAGTTCACAGAGATAAAAACACATTATCTCCTCTCTCCTGCTGAAGGTTATTGTTAAAGCTTGTGCATAGAAATTCAATAACCATTTGGGTACAAAAGAAAACCTCATTCGAAAATCTTTCATTGCTCTCCAGCCATGATTATATTAAGACAGACAGAGCAAATGTCTGGAGACACAACAAACAAGACAGTACAATGAGCAAGAGGAATTAATCACTGAATCATTAAAAGAAAACCAGTGATGCAGAAATGAAACACTAAGATCAGTATGGAAAGATTGAAAGTACCTATTTGACTCAACAGTGCAAGATGTTTTTGTCTTTCAAACATTATCGGCCGTAAAGCTACCTCATTTCAAGCTCACATTACCTCAGTGGTTCATATACCTTTGTCTAGACTAAATCTAGGTCATGTCTTCACAAAATAAACCCATGAAACAGACTTGGATTTTTTTTTTCCCCTAATAAGACAAGTAAAAGCTCGGGAGGAACCGAGGCAATTATTTCCTTTTCCTTAAGGGTCTCACAGCGAAGAACAACGAAACAAACACTTTTTTTCTTAGGATACTTTGTAGAGAATGTTGAGAGGCACAGCGAGCCAACAAATACTGAGCAGACGTCCACGTCACTGCGTTCCCCCTGGTTATAAATGGCATATTATTGTCTGGATCATTTTAAGAAAGTTTTGTTGCACAACTCGTAATGATAAAAACCAAAACTGATAACAATTAAAATTGCCTACTTTAATCATATTAAGTAATTTAAAAGGGGCATAATTTGGAAATGTTAACATGTGTTCGTGGTCCCTTTTCTGCACCTTTCTACCTTTTTTTTTTTTTAAGGTTTATTCACTTTTGAGAGAGAGAGAGAGAGAGAGAGAGAGACAGAGCATGAATGAGTGAGGAGCAGAGAGAGAGGGAGACACAGAATCTGAAGCAGGCTTCCGGCTCTGAGAGGTCAGCACGGAACTCTATGCGGGGCTTGAACTCCCGAATCATGACATCATGACCTGAGCCAAAGTCGGACGCTTAACTGACTGAGCCACCCAGGTGCCCCTGCGCCTTTCT
>NW_024416205.1:0-2844 GCF_014898765.1 Herpailurus yagouaroundi | reverse complement strand
TGCCCCCAGCCCACCGCTGGGGCCACAGTCAGACTGGTGCGTGCCTTTTCTTCCCCTCTCCTAGGGGCGGGATTCACTGTGGGGTGGGGTGGTCTGTCTGGGCTACTTGCACACTGCCAGGCTTGTGATGCTGGGGATCTGGCGTCTTAGCTGGGGTGGGTAGGCAAGGTGCACAGGGGCAGGAGGGGCAGGCTTAGCTTGCTTCTCATTAGGTGATCCACTTCAGGAGGGGCCCTGTGGCTGCAGGAGGGAGTCAGATCCGCTGCCGGAGGTTTGGCTGCGCAGAAGCGCAGAGTTGGGTGTTTGCGCGGAGGGAGCAAGTTCCCTGGCAGGAACTGCTCTCTTTGGGATTTTGGCCGGGGGATGGGTGGGGGAGATGGCGCTGGCGAGCGCCTTTGTTCCCCACTAAACTGAGCTCTGTCGTCCAGGGGCTCAGCAGCTCTCCTTCCCTCTGTCCTCCAGCCTTCCCGCTTTCTGAGCAGAGCTGTTAACTTCCTCCCAGACACTAAGTCGCGCTTGCTGTCGGAACACAGTCCGTCAGGCCCCTCCGCTTTTTGCCAGCCAGACTCGGGGGCTCTGCTTGGCCGGCGAGCTGCCCCTCCGCCCCGGCTCCCTCCCGCCAGTCCGTGGAGCGTGCACCGCCTCGCCGCCCTTCCTACCCTCTTCCGTGGGCCTCTCGTCTGTGCTTGGCTCCGGCGACTCCGTTCTGCTAATCCTCTGGCGGTTTTCTGGGTTATTTAGGCAGGTGTAGGTGGAATCTAAGTGATCAGCAGGACGCGCGGTGAGCCCAGCGTCCTCCTACGCCGCCATCTTCCTGAATAAATTAAAATTTATTCAAATAATTCCCTACAAATTTATTTTATATTACTTATTTCCTTTGTAACTTTACTTACATTTATTTTATATTACTTATAATTTTTCCATTGCTAACAACACAGTAATGATCAACTTTGTGTATCGCATGTATTGGTATAATTATAAAATACTCCATTAAGAAAGTTTTTGGGTATAGAATTTATTTTTCCAAACTCCCCACTTACCTTCCCTCTGGCAACCATCAGTTTTCTCTATATTTATAGGTCTGATCTGTTTTTGGTTTGTTTATTCATTTTGTTCTGTTTTTTAGATTCCTTTTATGAGTGAAATCATTTGGTATTTGTCTTTCTTAGTCTGGCTTATTTCACTTAAGCGCAATCCCCTTTATATCCATCCATGATGTCTCAAATAGCACAACCTCATACTTCTTTATGGCTGCATAATATTTCATTGTGCACGTGTGTGTGTGTGTGTGTGTGTGTGCACATGTACCATATATATACATATATATGCATATATATATTCCACATCATCCTGATTTGTCTATTGATAGACAGTTAGGTTGCTTCCATATCTCGGCTGCTATAACTAATGCTGCAATAGCACTCTCAACAATAGCCAAATTGTGGATTCACAGATGAATCCAACCAAACATTTAAAGAAAAGTTAATACCTACCTCCTCACACTATTCCACAAATGGAAGAAAAAGGAAAGCTTCCAAATACATTCTATGAAGCCAGCATTATCCTGATACCGAAACCATACAAAGAAACCATAAAGAGAGAAAACTACAGGACAATATCCCTGATAAAAAGGTGTAAAACTCTCCAACAAAGTATTAGCAAACCGCATACATTAAAAAGATCACTCACCATGATCAAGTGTGATATTTTTCAGCGATGCAAGGATGGTTCAATATTTACTAGTCAACCACTGTGATATACCACATCAACAAAATGAAGGATAAAAACCATATGATCATCTCAATAGATGTAGAAAAAGAATTTGACAAAATTCAACATTTATTCATTGTAAAAACTCTCTACAAAATGGGTTTAGAGGTAACATACCTGAACACAATAAAGGACATTTATGAAAAACCCACACTGACAAACTCAGTGGTAAAAAACTGGGAGGTTTTCCTTTAAGATCAAGAACAAGACAAGGATGTCCCTTCTCACCACTTTTGTTTTTTTTTTTTTTAATGTTTATTTATTTATTTTGTGAGGGAGAGAGAGAGAGAGAGAGAGAGAGAGAGAGAGAGAATGGGATTATACTTTGTGTACTTTGTATTATACTTTGTATTATCTTAGGTTTTTGTTTTTCCAATCTCTAGACTTGTGATTTACACATTCCTATTCTTCTATTGTGTCATCTTACTTGATTACAATAAACATATTTTATTGTGAATATGTGTATTATTTTCAAAGCCAACTTATGGATAACAATTCTGGTTTTTGATTTGTGACTTTGTAATTGTGTTTTTGTAATTTTTAACTCAATTCATCTGCTTTCTTTAGGTTTGATTATATTTCATCTAACATCTAGAAAAACATTAAATTTATTTAGTTTACTTTTCTTGCTAAATAATTAAACTTTTCAAAGTGATGAATTTACCTCTATTCATATTATTGGCCACATATGTTTTAAGTTGCAATGTTTGCATTTCTTTTTTCTGATTATTATATGATTCAAGTTTTATTTTTTTCTCTGTACAAGTATTATTTAAGACTATTTTTCCCCTTTTCACATCTAAGTACTTAGTTTTATTTATGGAAGTGTGGCCTAATAAATGGTATTTTTTGGAACATATTGAACCAAACTTTATATCATAATATACGATTCATTTATTTTTTTCAATATATGAAATTTATTGTCAAATTGGTTTCCATACAACACCCAGTGCTCATCCCAAAAGGTGCCCTCCTCAATACCCATTTTCCACCCTCCCCTCCCTCCCACCCCCCATCAACCCTCAGTTTGTTCTCAGTTTTTAAGAGTCTCTTATGCTTTGGCTCTCTCCCACT
>NW_024416204.1:0-6407 GCF_014898765.1 Herpailurus yagouaroundi | reverse complement strand
TATCACAATCTATCTTTAAGTGATTTTGTACTTCAGGTATACTGTAAGAGCCTTGCAATTCTGAGCTTTATTCTCCCCTCTCTATCTTTTTTTTTTTTTTTTAATTTTTAACGTTTATTTATTATTGAGAGACAGAGAGAGACAGAGTGTGAGCAGGGGAGGGGTACAGAGAGGGAGAGACACAGAATCTGAAGCAGCTCCAGACTCTGACACAGAGCCTGACTTGGTGCTCGAACTCACAAACTGTGAAATCATGACCTGAGCCGAAGCCAGTTGCCTAACCAACTGAGCCACAGGTGCCCCTCCCCTCTCAATCTTTGTACTGAAGTGTATTTTACTTCTTGTCTATTAATAAATCACATACTACATTGCTATTATTTTTGTTGAACCAATCAATTATATTCTTTAAGATATACATGATAATATTAAAACTAAGAAGTATAGAAAAATTCAAATTAGTGTACAGAGAATTCCCATTTTCTGTTTGCACACCATTTCCTTGATTAATAATCTCCTACATCCGTATAGTGTATTTGTTAGAACTAATGAACCAATACTAATACATTATGATTAATCCAAGTACATACTTTATTCTGATTTCCTTACTTTTCACCTAGAGTCTTCTATGACTGTTCCCGGAAACCACCTTATATCATCAATCGGTTTATTAATATATTTTTGTTTTTTGAGCAATTCCTTTTTTTCTAACACTGTAAGATGCTCCAGACTCATCTTGTATCTTTCCAACCCAGTCATAGAATCAGCCATTTCTCCAGAGATTCCTGGCTCAGTTTATTGGTGAATGGTGTTAAAAAGCAAGACATGGGGACTAGGTGTGCTCATGGCTGCTGGAGTGTCATTACTTCGAGGCCATCTCAGCTGACAGAGAAAAGAAATACATGTGTGGATGTGAACTATATGTATACACATATTTATACATGTTTCTGTATGCAACATCTGTGTCTATATAAAGTTAAACATAAGTTCTTACTGAGATCTCCAGTTCTGGTCCACTACCTTCTGGGTCATTCTAGCCTCTTCCTCTTACTGATCTACACATGTTCACTCCCAGTGTAAGAAACCTGACTTGCACTGTCTGCTGTTCATTTACTTATTTTTTCACTCTGGTATACTTGTATAGTTGGACCAGAATTGTAATTCCTCCTCCAGTGGAAAAGTTGTTTTCTACTGGAAAACAGCTTTATTGCCTGGAGTTATTCATAACTGAACTTCTCTGTTCATTTCCCTTTGCCTCTTGTCTTCCAGACTCCATTCGTTTCCAAGATGATTTTATCTGTCACCTTATCCCTATCCCTTCAGTATGGTTGTTTTGTACATTTGTTATTTCATTAGATTATCCTGTTACAGTCTGTACTCTTTCCTTGGATCCGCTGTCCTAATAAATGATTTTTTAAAAAATTTGCATACATGAAGGTTCACTTTTGTATTGTAAAGTTCTGTAAGTTTTGCAAAAGCAAATTAAATTCTTGATATTTAGAAGACAATTATATGTATTTTTTGATGTCCTTGCTTGCTAATTCTAATATTTGGTTCTGGGTCTGTTGAGATTAATTTTCTCCTCATTTTGGGGCATGCTTTCTTGCTTCTTGTATGCTTAGTAATTGTTTTTAAATTGAGGTGTGATTGACGTATAACGTTGTATGAGTTTACAGCGTGCAGCATGTTGGTTTGATAAATTTATGTATTGTGATATGGTTACTTTCTCCAGTAGCATTAGCCAACGCCTTTATCATGTCACACATTTATCATTTCTTTTCTTGTGTTGGGAACAGTTATGATTTAGTTTCTTTGCAACTCTGAAGTTTATCACACAGTATTGTGGACTGTGATCACTATGTATGTTATGTATCAGATCTCCAGAATTTATTTATCCTATTAGTTGTAAGTGTGTACCCTTAAACAATGTGTCCCCAATCTCTCCACCCCAAAGCCCTGGTAACCACCATTTTATTCTTTGATTTTACAGATTCAATTTTTTGTTTAGATTCCACATGTAAATGATACAATATAGTATTTGTCTTTTTCTGTAGACTTATCTCCGTTAGCATAATGCTTTCAAGGATCATCCATGTTGTTGCAAATGGCAGGATTTCTTCTTTCTCATGGCTGAATAATATTCCATTGTGTATATATACCACATCTTTTTTATCCATCTACTGATAGATATTTACGTTGTTTTCATATTTTGGCTATTGTGAATAATGCCACAATGAACATGGGTATATGGATAGCCCTTCAAGATACTGATTTCAATACCTTTGGAGATACATACACAGGAATGGGATTGCTGGATCATATCATAGTTCAATTTTTAATTTTTTGAGGAACTGCTTTCCTGTTTTCCATAATGACTCTACCAATTTGCATATCTACCAGCAGTATAGGAGGGTTCCCTTTTCTCCATATCCTTGTCAACTTTCATTATCTCTTGTCTTTTTGATAATAGCCATCCCCACAAGTGTAAAGTGATCTCACATTGTGATTTTGATTTGCATTTCTGTGATGATTAGTGATGTGGAGCATCTCTTCATGAGCCTCTTGGTGACTTGTGTATCTTCTTTGGAAAAAATGTGTATTCAGATTCTTTGCCCATTTTTACCTGGATTGCTTTTATTTTGCTATTGAGTTGTATGAGTTCTTCATATATTTTGGATATTAACCCCTTAGAGGATATATGGCTTACGAATATTTTCTCCTTATCTGTAGGTTTTTTTTCCCCAACTTATTGATGGTTTCCTTTGCTGTGCAGAAGCTTTTTAGTTTATTATGGTCCCACTTGTTTTAGTTTTTGTTGCTTGTGTTTTGGTGACTTATCCAAGAACTCATTGCCTAGACCAAAATCAGGGATCTTTTTTCCTGTGTTTTCTTTTAGGAGTTTTCTGGCTTCATATCTTACATTTAATTTTTTTTAAGTTTTATGTATTTATTTTTGAGAGAGAGAGAGAGAAGGGGAGGAGCAGAGAGAGATAGAGACGGAGAATCCCAAGCAGGCTTCATACCTTTAGCACTGAGTTTGAGGTGGGGCTCAAACTCACAAACTGTGAGATCATGACCTAAGCCAAAACCAAGAGTTGGATGCTTAACTGACTGAGCCACCCAGGCACCCCTCAGGTCTTCCATTTAAATCTTTGATCCATTTTGAGTTAATTTTGTGAGTGGCACAAAGTAGGGATCCTTGTCTGGTAATTTTTGAGTTTCTTGTTGAGTTTTTTGTGTCGTTTATTCTTGAGCTGAGTTCTGGGGTGTAGTTAATTACGTGGAAACAGTTTGATCCCTTCAGGGCTTCCTGTTCTGATTTGTTAGTTGGGACCAGACCAGTGTTTTGCCCAAAGTCTTTATTACTGAGACAAAACTCTTCTCAATCTTCTCAGAGACGGTCGTAAGATCTTCCACTAGCTGGTGGGAACAGTCACCATTTCCAGCTCCGTGTGAGTAACTGGTGCTGTTCCTTCGAATCCTTTCCCGTGGTCTTTTCCTGCACTTTGGTATTTTCCTCACATGTCTTTGTTGATCAGTACGCTGCTGAATACTGCAGACACACCTTCAGTGGATCCCCAGATTTTCTCTGTTCAGCTCTTTTCTCTCTGGTACTCTGTCTCTGGAACTTCTGCCTCGGTCTTTCTGCTCAGTTTAATCTCTTCAACCAGGAGAGTTCAGCAGCCACGGCTGGATTTCCCTTTCCATGCCTGGGTTCAGCAGACGTGGCTGGGTTTCCAGACTGCCTGGAAATTCTTTCAGGTAGTAGCTGAGGAGTTAATAGGGCCCGCTTTTCTGGGGGATCTCAGTCTCTTGTTTCATCATGTCCTTTGTTTTAAAAGCCATTGTTTCATATATTTTATTCAAGCTTGGGTTGTTTCAAGTATGAAGGTAAATCTAATCCTAGTGACCCAATTTTGGCCTTAAGCAATAGCCCATCCACTGTCTTTCATTAGAACTTTCTTCTCTCCCTCCTTAAATCCTAGGATTTTTACCTATCTGAGCTCCCACTGTTGTCAGATAAAAACAGTTCTTTGTGACACTTAGTCTCTGACTTTACTCACCTTCAAGTTCAAGAAGCTTCAGGTAATTTCTGGACGGCACACCCCCACTTTGTCTTCTTGTGCTTCTTTCTTTCATCTTCTGTTTCCTTTTATGGCTTGGCTTTTATTTTTTTCGAAGAGACTGATTGTCACAGATCCTGGGGATATTTATCTTCTTGCTAATTTGTGCTGGCAGGAACTTATTTCCAAACTATGGGCTTCTTTTGTAAATCAGATTTAGGTCCTTAGAACTTTGTTCAGCACATTTTCAGTTCACCTGACCAAGTCAGAAATACACTTGCCCTCTACTTGACCTTGTGTCTTCTCTTGTGAGAGTTCATTTGTTCCCTAACTTACAGGCATGTTTAAGTCAATTGGCAGCTTGTGTTTAGTGTCAAGGTGAAGTGGGTATGTACATTTCAAATTAATGTGGCCAGTTATATATTGTGTATGTACGTTTTGATAGTGAAATAGTTAAGAACGTTTAGGCTTACAACAATTGTTTGAATTGGTTAAGAAGGCTTAACGTTTTTATTTTTGGTAACCGAGTGATACTAATGTCCTAATATCTTTGCACAAAAATACTGCTTAGAAACAAAACTTCAGAGAGTCACGTGAATTCTCAAGTTACCACAACTCATACTTGTGGGGTATTGTCCTTTCCCTTTAAAAAAAAATACCTTGGAACTTAACTCCTTACGTAAAAGCATAGAATGACTCCCCTGGTAATCTTATTAATTCTTTGTAAAGAGCAATGAAGATTTCCTGATTTTCTTACTCTTGATCTCATCGTTTCTATGGTTTGTAAAGCTAAGGAAAAAAAAAAAAGAACTTGTTTTATTTTCCATTATTGTCTGATTTGTGCTGCACTGTTATTTAATACTTCCTTAATATTGGGGTAAGCTTCAACTCAAGTTTTTTTCAGTTAAGATCAGGTAAAAAGGAAAAAAAAAAAGAAAAGCTTCTTTTGTTAATACTTATAAACTCAGCTCCAGAGTTTTTGTTTTTTTTTTTCATTAAATAATCCTTTTGGATATTGTGGCCCAAAAAGCCTCATTTCAACAATATTTGGGAGGTGAGTGGAAGTAATCACTATAAATATGTATTAGTTATTAAGGGCAGAAGTGGTAAAGTAGTCTTAAAGTGCTTTGATTTCTATGAACCAAAGTGGTTTGAAAATTTTCCCTTAAAATAAATATTGGGGGGAAAATGCAGCAAGTTAACTGTAGCACTCAATTATCTCTGTAGTTTTCTGTAACCAGACTTTTTTAGGATCTGTGCACCCTGAAGAGGATGTTCAATGGGAGAAGAAATGTGATGCTAGCAATAACTAGATGGCCTACTTGGCTACCACGTTAATGAAGGAAAAACAGCGTTTACTGAGTGTTGATCCAGATACTTCCTTAGATCTTACATAATATGTCCATTAACTTCCAACAAAGCTGTACATCTTTTCTGATTTCCACCATGCTGTAAGAATGTGAAATGTTTTGTTTCATCACTTTTTCCATGTCTTCATTCAAGTGATTTTTTTCATCGTGTTTGTCTGAAAACAGTGTGAAACTTTTTATATTACAAAGGTAGCAGAATATTAAATATATAGGAGAGAAATGTAAATGTTATATAATTAGCACTCTGAGGGTGGCTCAGCTGGTTAAGCACATAACTCTCGATTTTGGCTCAGGTCGTGATCTCGCAGTTGTGAGATCGAGCCCCATGTCGGGCTCTGTGCTGACAGCTCAGACCCTGCTTGGGATTCTCTCTCTCTCTCTCTCTCTCTCTCTCTCTGTCCCTCACTCACATGCGTGCTGTCTTTCTCTCAAAAAAAAAAAAATAGTGCTCTCAAATTATTTTCTTCATTCCTGAAATTTTAAAAAAAGGCCTAAGTACATTTTCAAATTTTGGAATGGAAATAGTTATTAATGTGAACTCTAAGGGCCATATCAATGAAGATACATGATGACACAATCAGGGGATGTTTCACTTTTTCTTTGTCATCTCTGATAAAGTGCAAATTAGAGCCAGAATGAAGACAAGTCCGGGCCCTGAAAGAATGCTTAAATTTTTAAAAACCCATCTTTATTTGGTCTAATTGCTTGTGGCCTCTGTACTGTCACACTTCCCTGGTGGTTTGCCTGTCTCCATAACTCTCCCTCACTTCTTCTGGTCCCCTCTTCTTACTTACTACCTTTTAACAATATAGGTCTTCCAAAAACTTCTTTTTTACCACCATCTTTTTTATTTTTATTATTTTTTTTTATTTAAAAATTTTTTTAATTTACATCCAAATTAGTTAGCATATAGTGCAACAATGATTTCAGGAGTAGATTCCTGAATGCCCATTACCCATTTAGCCCATCCCCCTTC
>NW_024416203.1:0-1157 GCF_014898765.1 Herpailurus yagouaroundi | reverse complement strand
GTCTGTCATTTAGAATAGAAGGAGAGATAAAGGTCTTCCCAAACAAAGAAAAACTGAAGGAATTTGTCACCACTAAACCAGCCCCACAAGAGATCCTAAGGGGGACCCTGTGAGACAAAGTACCAGAGACATCACTACAAGCATAAAACATACAGACATCACAATGACTCTAAACCCATATCTTTCTATAATAACACTGAATGTAAATGGATTAAATGCGCCAACCAAAAGACAGAGGGTATCAGAATGGATAAAAAAACAAGACCCATCTATTTGCTGTCTACAAGAGACTCATTTTAGACATGAGGACACCTTTAGATTGAGAGTGAGGGGATGCAGAACTATTTATCATGCTACTGGAAGCCAAAAGAAAGCTGGAGTAGCCATACTTATATCAGACAAACTAGACTTTAAATTAAAGGCTGTCACAAGAGATGAAGAAGGACATTATATAATAGTGACAGGGTCTATCCATCAGGAAGAGCTAACAATTATAAATGTCTATGCGCCCAATACCGGAGCGCCCAAATATATAAAACAATTACTCATAAACAGAAGCAACCTTATTGAGAAGAATGTGGTCATTGCAGGGGACTTTAACACCCCACTTACAGAAATGGATAGATCATCTAGACACACGGTCAATAAAGAAATAAGGGCCCTGAATGAGACATTGGATCAGATGGACTTGACAGATATATTTAGAACTCTGCATCCCAAAGCAAGAGAATATACTTTCTTCTCGAGTGCACATGGAACATTCTCCAAGATAGATCATATACTGGGTCACAAAACAGCCCTTCATAAGTTTACAAGAATTGAAATTATACCATGCATACTTTCAGACCACAATGCTATGAAGCTTAAAATCAACCACAGAAAAAAGTCTGGAAAACCTCCAAAAGCATGGAGGTTAAAGAACACCCTACTAACGAATGAGTGGGTCAACCAGGCAATTCGAGAAGAAATTAAAACATATACGAAATACACGAAACAAATGAAAATGAAAATACAACAATCCAAACGCTTTGGGACGCAGCGAAGGCAGTCCTGAGAGGAAAATACATTGCAATCCAGGCCTATCTCAAGAAACAAGAAAAATCCCAAATACAAAATCTAACAGCACACCTAAAGGAAATAGAAGCAGAACAGCAAAG
>NW_024416202.1:0-2696 GCF_014898765.1 Herpailurus yagouaroundi | reverse complement strand
AACAGTGCAAGAGGGTTCCCGTTTCTCCACATCCTCTCCAGCATCTATAGTCTCCTGATTTGTTCATTTTGGCCACTTTGACTATGCCTGCCATTTTCAGATGAACAAACTGAGAGAAGGAGAATCCAGGGAACTTGCCCAGAGCCATATGGGAGACCTGGGATATAAATCTGTGGGTCTCGGTCTGTGTTTGAGCTAAGATCTCAATCATTCTAGAGCTGTCACTCTTACCCACCTACTCAGCTATACTTTTCCAGGACTAACACACAGATGACGAGTAAGGGACAGTACTCTGAGGAGCAAAACAATTACCGACCTGCCCAATGCCACTGAACACACACCTTCCATCATAGTCTGGCCAAGACTTGGAAATTACAAACTTAAGTGGGCAAGGCATGTCAAGTTACTTTATTTTCTTTAAATCGAATTAATTGTGACTCTGAGTGCCCACCCCAATCCTGTTGGCCTGGCTCAGTGAACTGGGGGCCTGTCCCTACCCAGCACTGTGGAAGAGCTCTGGGGTCTTATGTGGAGAACATTCGAGGGGGGTGCCTCATGGTTGCCCCCGTAGCTGCCAACCCACTTACAGCCCAAACCCACGTTGTTATTCGGAAGCAGAAATTCTGCTGATTCTTGCCACTCTTGTACCCCTCAATCTTTCTTGAAGTGAAGGGCTCCAAGCCAT
This sequence comes from Herpailurus yagouaroundi, assembly GCF_014898765.1. Classification (NCBI taxonomy): domain Eukaryota; kingdom Metazoa; phylum Chordata; class Mammalia; order Carnivora; family Felidae; genus Herpailurus; species Herpailurus yagouaroundi. The sequence goes on along the minus strand of NW_024416202.1, from coordinate 2,011 downwards.
GGGGGGTCCCTCCTCTGCAGGGCAGACCACCCAACTAAACCTCCGCTTCCCTCCCACATCACCCAGAAGGTCCTTTTCCCCTCCTTGAGACCATCATGGTTCACAGCTGCCTCCCCAGTATGAGCACCATGAGCGCAGGAATGTTTGTTTTGTGCGCTGATGTCTCCTCAGTACCTAAGTCAGAGCTTGGCATGCAGATTTGTGCTCCTTGGGCCCCTCCAGAAGGCCCTTCCTTCCTCTCTGCACCCCCAGACTATGTGGCACCATCCCCACAGTGACTTCAGGCTCTCAAGAAAAGCAGGTTCGCCCAGCAGGCCTGGAAGAGAGAGGAACCCAGAGAACGGGGCAGCCAAGCCGCTCATTCTTTCTAGTTCTTCGGCAGCAAAGACAGAAGCCACACTAATCTCAATAAATCACCCTACCCTTCGTGGACCAGCCAACGAGCATCCAGCACTATTTACCCATCTTCTAGCTGTCATTAAAAAAAAGACACAAGTGTGAAGGTCATTGTACAGATTTCAAAGGCCTTTCTTACTGAAATGGCAAAGTTTGAGAGGCTCCTCTCTCCAGCCCCGGGATAATGAGCGCGTGCGCACACTTAAAGGGATTTTTCTTCCCCTCAGCGCTCTCTTGTTGCACACCACAGTACAGCTTTCAGTGTGGGGAGGCTGGTGAAGTTCTCTGCAACCTGCCCAGCTCAGCACCTGCGGGCGGGTATCGTGACTAAAGAGAGACACGTCAGGAGACAGAGACACGCTGGCAGAAGGGGAGAGATAGCAGACAGAGCGTGGACGTCACAGACACACAGCGATGCACAGAGACCCCAAAAAAGACACTTCGGAAGGACACAGAGACAGAAAAGAAACCGTGAAAAAGGAAACAGCGAGAGTTAGAACACCCCAGTGCTGAACTGCAAATTAGGTGAACTAACTTTGTATGAAAGCAGTCGCTATGCCACTGAGGCAGCTTAGAAAAAATAATTTCACTTAATGGACTATCTTACTGCAGCCCTGCTTCAAGGTTCAGCCACTTAAAGAAGGAATATCATTGCTATCGGCTGCTTATCCTTATTGCCCAGATGCTGAACGGAAAGAAGATCTGCGGTCGCCTGGCACGAGGGACAGGAGGAGGGCATGGGGCACAGAGGCACAGGAAGAAACTTCTAGAATGCGGAAGCTTTTATGTCTTGATTGTGGTGGTTATATAACGGTTTACAGGGGTCAAAATTCACAACCCCTTGACATGTGGAATGGGTGAAGTTTATGCTACGTAAATAATGCCTTAATAAAAAGGACTGCCCGTGCCAACCCACTCACACATGCACCCACACACACACAGGTGCGCGCTTGGGTCCTGAACGGAACATGGGCTGGGGACAGAGGGGAAAAGTGACTAGGGATGTCACAGTGGTTTAGGAGAGAGAAGGTGGCAGCTTGCGGTAAGGTGACAATAGCACAGGGGGGAGGAGTGGATGTGGGGTGTATTTTGCAGGTGGGTCCAAGGGGAGCGGCCGACGGATCTGATGAAGGGAACCCGAGGAGACAGACCGGGAGGGGCGATGTCTGGGAGTCTGGCTTAGGCAGACGAGCCGATAGTGGTCACACAGTATAAGTACACAGCACTGCCTGCGAAATATCAACCCCAAACCAAACATCATTTCTTTTTCTTTTTCTTAATGTTTATTTATTTTTGAAGGAGAGAGGGAGAGAGACAGAGCACGAGCAGGGGAGGGAAAGAGAGAGAGAGGGAGGCACAGCATCCCAAGCAGGCTCCAGGCTCTGAGCTGTCAGCACAGAGCCCGACGCGGGGCTCGAACTCACGAACCGCGAGACCATGACCTGAGCTGAAGTCGGATGCTTAACCGACTGAGCCACCCAGGCGGCGCCCCAGACATCACCGTTTCTGAGACCCTTCCCTCCCTGGGTGGAAGACACCCCAAGAAGAGCTCTACACACTATTGTCTTCTCCATTCTGTCCATGAGGGAGAAAGGAGACAGAAGCAGGGGTTTGG
>NW_024416201.1:0-6996 GCF_014898765.1 Herpailurus yagouaroundi | reverse complement strand
CAGAGAAAGACAGATACCATATGGTTTCACTCTTATGTGGATCCTGAGAAACTTAACAGGAACCCATGAGGGAGGGGAAGGAAAAAAAAAAAAGAAAGAGGTTAGAGTGGGAGAGAGCCAAAGCATAAGAGACTGTTGAGAACTGAGAACAAACTAAGGGTTGATGGGGGGTGGGAGGGAGGAGAGGGTGGGTGATGGGTATTGAGGAGGTCACCTTTTGGGATGAGCACTGGGTGTTGTATGGAAACCAATTTGACAATAAATTTCATATATAAAAAAAAAATTTCCAGTGGCTCATTTTAAAAATAAAAGGAAAATTAGTGAAATAACTTGGGTTCAGATTTGAACCCTTTAATTTTAAAAATATACCTAAGTTGTGTACAAAATAAATAAATAAATAAATAAATAGAAAGTCCCCTCACATTTACAAAAAAAAAAAAAAAAAAATTAAAGCACCCAAGTAGATAAAACTATTAATCACAAAAACAAACAATCTTATTGATAAAAATGTAGTAATTGCAGGGGACTTTAATGCTCCAGTTGCAACAATGGACAGATCAACTAGGCAGAAAATCTGTAAAGAAGGAATGGCCCTGAATAATACACTTGACCAGATGGACTTGACTGATATATTTAGAACTCTGCATCTCAAAGCAACAGAATATACTTTCTTCTCGGGTGCACATAGAACATTCTGCAAAATAGATCACATACGGGGTCACAAAACAGCCCTCAATAAATATAAAAGAATTGAGATCATACCATGCACACATTCAGATCACTATAGTATGAAACTTAGAAATCAACCGCAGGAAAAAGTCTGGAAAACCTCCAAAAGCATGGAGGTTAAAGGACATCCTACTAAAGAACCAATGGGTCAACCAGGCAATTAGAGAAGAAATTAAAAGGTATATGGAAACAAATGAAAATGAAAATACAACAATCCAAATTCAGTGGGATGCAACAAAAGCAGTCCTAAGAAGAAAATACGTTGCAATCCAGGCCTATGACAAGAAACAAGAAAAATTCCAAATACAAAATCTAACAGCACACCTAAAGGAACTAGAAACAGAACAGCCAAGACATCACAAACCCAGCAGAAGAAGAGAAATAATAAAGATCAGAGCAGAAATAAACAATATAATATCCAAAGAAATAGCAGAACAGATCAATGAAACCAAGAGTTGGTTTTTGAAAAAATAAACAAAATTCATAAACCTCTAGCCAGGCTTTTCAAAAAGAAAAGAGAGAAAAACCAAATAGATACAATCACTAATGAAATTGGATTTATTACAACCAATCCCTCATAAATGCAAGAAATTTTCAGGGAATACTATAAAAAATTATATGCCAACCAACTGGACAACCTGGAAGAAATGAACAAATTCCTCAACACCCACACACTACCAAAACTCAAACATGAAGAAATGGAAAATTTAACAGACCCATAACTAGTGAGAAAAATTGAATCAGTTATAAAAAACCTCTCCCACAAAATAAGAGTACTGGACCAGATGGCTTCCCTGGGGATTCCACAAGACATTTAAAGCAGAGTTAATACCCATCCTTGTCAATATGTTACAAAAAATAGAAAAGGAAGGAAAACTTTCAGATTCATTCTATGAAGCCAGCATTATTTTGCTTCCTAAACCAGAGATGCAACAAAAAAAAGAGAACTACAGGCCAACATCCCTAATGAATATGGATGCAAAAATTCTCAACAAGGTACTAGCAAATCAAATTCAACAGCATATAAAAAGAATTATTCACCATGATCAAGTGGGATTCATTACTGGCCTGCAGGGCTGGTTCAATATTTGCATAGTAATGTGATGCATAACATTAATAAAAGAAAGTATAAGAACCATATGATCCTGTCAATAGATGCAGAAAAAGGATTTGACAAAATACAGCATTCTTTCTTAATGAAAACCCTCAAGAAAGTCAGGATTGAAGTCACATACTTAAACATCATAAAGCCATTTAGGAAAAGCCCACAAATAATATCATCCTCAATGGGGAAAAACTGAGAACTTTCCCCCAGGGATCAGGAACAAGACAGGGATATCCACTCTCACTACTGTTGTTTAGCATAATTTTGGAAGTCCTAGCATCAGGAATCACACAAGAAAATGAAAAAAAGGCATCCAAGTTGGTAAAGAACAAGTCAAACTTTCAATTTTCACAGACCACGTGAAACTCTACATGGAAAACCTCACAGACTCCACCAAAGGTCTGCTAGGATTGACACATGAATCCAGTAAATCTGCAGGGCAAAAAAATCAATGTAGAGAAATTGGTTGCATTTGTATGCAACGATAATGAAGCTGCTGAAAGAAAAATAAAGAAGCTGATCCCATTTACAATTGCACCAACAACCATAAAATACCTGGAATAAACCTAACCAAAGATGTAAAAGATCTGTATGCTGAAAACTATAGAAAGCTTATGAAGGAAATTGAAAAACACAAAAAGAAATGGAAAAACTTTCCATGCTCATGGATTGGAAGAATAAATATTGCCAAAATGTCAATACTACCCAAAGCTATCTACACATTCAATGCAATCCCAATCAAAATTGCACCAGCATTCTTCTTGAAGCTTAAACAAGCAATCCTAAAATTTGTATGGAACCACAAAAGGCCCTGAATAGCCAAAGTAATTTTGAAGAAGGAGACCAAACCAGGAGGCATCACAATCCCAGACTTTAGCCTCTACTACAAAGCTGTAATCAACAAGACACTATGGCATTGGCACAAAAACAGATACATAGACCAGTGGAATAGAATAGAGAACCCAGTATTGCACCCACAAATGTATGACTAACTATTCTTTGACAAAGCAGGAAAGAATATCCAATGGAAAAAAGACAGTCTCTTTAACAAATAGTGCTGGGAGAACTGGACAGGAGCATGTAGAAGAATGAAACTAGACCACTTTCTTACACCATACACAAAAATAAACTCAAAGTGGATGAAGGACCTGAATGTGAGACAGGAAACCATCAAAACCCTTCAGTAGAAAGCAGGAAGAAAGCTCTTTGACCTCAGCTGTAGCAATTTTTTACTCGACACCTCTCCAAATATAAGGGAATTAAAAGCAAAAATGAACTATTGAGATAGTTCAATAATAAATAAAGGATAAGAAAAAAAAAAGCTTCTGCATTGCATCGGAAACAATCAACAAAACTAAAAGTCAACAGATGGAATGGGAAACGATACTTACAAATGGCATGTCAGATAAAGGGCTAGTATCCAAAATCTATAAAGAACTCACCAAACTCCACACTCAAAAAAACAAATAATCCAGTGAAGAAATGGGCGGAAGACATGAATAGACACTTTTCTAAAGAATACATCCACATGGCCCACAGACACATGAAATGATGCTCAACGTTACTCATCATCAGGGAAATACAAATCAAAGCCATACTGAGATACCACCTCACGCTGGTCAGAGTGGCTAAAATGAGCACATCGGGAGACTACAGATGCTAGAGGATGTGGAGAAACGGGAACCCTCTTGCACTGTTGGTGGGAATGCAAACTGGTGCAACCGCTCTGGAAAACAGTGTCAAGGTTCCTCAAAAAATTAAACATGGAACTCCCCTATGACCCATCAATAGCACTGCTGGGAATTTATGCAAGGGATACAGGAGTGCTGATGCATAGGAGCACATGTACCCCAATGTTTACTGCAGCACTTTCAACAATAGCCAAATTATGGAAAGAGCCTAAATGTCCATAAACTTACAAATGGATAAAGAAGATGTGGTTTATATATATATACAATGGAATACTACTTGGCAATGAGAAAGAATGAAATCTGGCCATTTGCAGCAATGTGGATGGAACTGGAGGGTATTATGCTAAGTGAAATAAGTCAGTCAGAGAAAGACAGATACCAAATGTTTTCACTCATATGTGGACCTTGAGAAACTTATCAGAAGATCATAGGGGGACAGGAAGGGGAAAAAAGTTACAACATGGAGGTAGGGAGGGAAATTATAAGAGACTCTTAAATACAGGGAACAAACTGAGGGTTCATGAAGGGTGGGGGAGAGGGAAAAGTGGGTGATGGGCATAGAGGAGGGCACCTGTTGGGACGAGTACTGGGTGTTTTATGGAAGCCATTTTGACAAATTATATTAAAAATGATATTTATTGTCAGCACATTTGCTGTTAGGATACAAACACTTTGGGTAAAATAGTTTTTTTTTTTTCCTGTTAACCATATTTATAGTATGTATAAATCCCATACTCTCCCTTGTACACAAAGGCATTACAATGAGGCATCTTTGATTGCTTTTATTTTAAACTTATTTATTCATATTTCTTCCCCATTTTACCTCGTGATCAATGCCTTATAACAATATTCATTGTTATATGATTGAACACTTGCAAGTGAAATTCAGGCAGGTTTTAGCCTTTATTTTAAAATCACTACAGGATGAGATGGCCAACAATGTTTAAGGATGCAATTTTCAACAATTAATGAGAGTGAAATTAACATACCTACATAGAACCAAGACTATTATCTTTAATTAAGTTAATTGAGCTAACCCAACGAGTCTATTTAAATTAGATAGGCTTTTGTGTATTTCTCAGCCCGATTAGAGTGGATTGAGATGGATAGAAAAATAGATTACCTTAAGCATAAAAGAAACCATAAAACAAAAACACTAATGGCAGAATTACTACTCATTTATTATTACTAAGGCTATAGAAAGTTAGGTAATTTAATTGTTTTAGTTAACTCATTTTTGATACAAATCTTGTAGTTAATCACTTTCATTATATAAATGTGATTAAATTCTACCAAGTATTTGTAGAATTTATGAAACAAAAACAAACAAAATTATGCTTACAACTTAACTACAATACTGGTACCTACAACATTACATATGTAAATTGACATATGAGGCCGGGAAGGATATTAAAAATTGAAATCTTCAATTATGAAGTAAAACTAGATAATTGAAACATGTCAATTTGATACAGTACCTGTGAAAATAACGTTGTTAGCAAGATGTTAAATTACTAAATGATTTTCTGTGAACTGGACATGTGTACCTGAGCATACCTCACATTGTATATGATAGAAATATGTAGCCAAAGTTGCCATGGTGAAAACACTGAAGACAGGTGTGAAACATCCATACTTATTCTATTGATAGCATATTATTTAATGACTGGCATTGTTTAGCCATTATTTCAGAGCCATCAGGTAATGAGAAATAGAAATCTTCGTAGAAAGGAAAAAGACCAATGAATTATTGTACTTATAAAAACTGATAACACAATGATTAATGATGTTTATTAATTATTTAGAAAATATATGTATTACTGGTACTTTTTCATTCCTTATTTATAAATTTCTTTAAAAATTTAAAACAAATAGGGGCGCCTGGGTGGCGCAGTCGGTTAGGCGTCCATCTTCAGCCAGGTCACGATCTCGCAGTCAGTGAGTTCGAGCCCCGCGTCAGGCTCTGGGCTGATGGCTCAGAGCCTGGAGCCTGTTTCCGATTCTGTGTCTCCCTCTCTCTCTGCCCCTCCCCCGTTCACGCTCTGTCTCTCTCTGTCCCAAAAATAAATAAACGTTGAAAAAATAAATAAATAAATAAAAAATAAAAATTTAAAACAAATATATAACTTCTTAAAATAAACAGTAATATTACAAGGATATCTAAGAACAAAATTGCCAAAATTTACATCTTATTCCTGAAAATTATTAGTAAATTGCATAGAAGTGAATTAATAAGCATAATCTGAAGGCGGTTCTGACCCCAACGTGAGGACACCAGCTCTTCGCCCCTCACCCGGGCACCCACATCCACTCTTGGCACCCTTGGGTTTTCTCATTCCTCAGGGTTGTTTTGCTACAGAAAGGTTGTGTGTTAAGAGAATTTGATGGGAGAGATGGAGAGGGAAGATGGCGGTGTAGTAGGACGCTGGGCTCAACACGCGTCCTGCTGATCACTTAGATTCCACCTACACCTGCCTAAATAACCCAGAAAACCACCAGAGGATTAGCAGAACGGAGTCGCCGGAGCCAAGCGCAGACGAGAGGCCCACGGAAGAGGGTAGGAAGGGTGGCGAGGCGGTGCGCGCTCCACGGACTGGCGGGAGTGAGCCGGGGCAGAGGGGCGGCTAGCCGGCCAAGCAGAGCCCCCGAGTCTGGCTTGCAAAAAGCGGAGGGGCCTGATGGACTGTGTTCCGACAGCAAGCGCGACTTAGCCTCTGGGAGGTCATAAATTAAAATAATTTATGCTCTGCTCAGAAAGCTGGAAGGCTGGAGGACAAAGGGAAGGAGAGCTGCTGAGCCCCCTGACGACAGAGCTCAGTTTGGTGGGGAACAAAGGCGCTCGCCAGAGCCATCTCCCCCACCCATCCCCCAGCCAAAATCCCAAAGAGAACCAGTTCCTGCCAGGGTACTTGCTCCCTCCACACAAACACCCAACTCTGCACTTCTGTGGAGCCAAACCTCCGGCAGCGGATCTGACTCCCTCCTGCTGCCACAGGGCCCCTCCTGAAGTGGATCACCTAAGGAGAAGCAAGGTAAGCCTGCCCCTCCTGCCCCTGTGCACCTTGCCTACCCATCCCAGCTAAGACGCCAGATCCCCAGCATCACAAGCCGGGCAGTGTGCAAGTAGCCCAGACAGGCCACCCCAACCCACAGTGAATCCCGCCCCTAGGAGAGGGGAAGAGAAGGCAGACACCAGTCTGACTGTGGCCCCAGCGGTGGGCTGGGGGCAGACATCAGGTCTGACTGCGGCTCCGCCCACCAACTCCAGTTATACACCACAGCACAGGGGAAGTGCCCTGCAGGTCCTCACCACACCAGGGACTATCCAAAATGACCAAGCTGAAGAATTCCCCTCAGAAGAATCTCCAGGAAATAACAACAGCTAATGAGCTGATCAAAAAGGATTTAAATAATATAACAGAAAGTGAATTTAGAATAATAGTCATAAAATTAATCGCTGGGCTTGAAAAC
>NW_024416200.1:0-9205 GCF_014898765.1 Herpailurus yagouaroundi | reverse complement strand
AGTCAGACCTGATGTCTGCCCCCAGCCCACCGCTGGGGCCACAGTCACACTGGTGCGTGCCTTCTCTTCCCCTCTCCTCGGGGCGGGATTCACTGTGGGGTGGGGTGGCCTGTCTGGGCTACTTGCACACTGCCAGGCTTGTGATGCTGGGGATCTGGCGTCTTAGCTGGGGTGGGTAGGCAAGGTGCACAGGGGCAGGAGGGGCAGGCTTAGCTTGCTTCTCCTTAGGTGATCCACTTCAGGAGGGGCCCTGTGGCAGCAGCAGGGAGTCAGATCCGCTGCCGGAGGTTTGGCTCCGCAGAAGCGCAGAGTTGGGTGTTTGCGCGGAGGGAGCAAGTTCCCTGGCAGGAACTGGTTCTCTTTGCGATTTTGGCTGGGGGATGGGCGGGGAAGATGGCGCTGGCGAGCGCCTTTGTTCCCCACCAAACTGAGCTCTGTGGTCCAGGGGCTCAGCAGCTTTCCTTCCCTTTGTCCTCCAGCCTTCCCGCTTTCTGAGCAGAGCTGTTAACTTATGACCTCCCAGCCGCTAAGTCGCGCTTGCTGTCGGAACACAGTCCGTCAGGCCCCTCCGCTTTTTGCAAGCCAGACTCGGGGGCTCTGCTTGGCCGGCGAGCCGCCCCTCCGCCCCGGCTCCCTCCCGCCAGTCCGTGGAGCGCGCACCGCCTCGCCGCCCTTCCTACCCTCTTCCGTGGGCCTCTAGTCTGCGCTTGGCTCCGGCGACTCCGTTCTGCTAATCCTCTGGTGGTTTTCTGGGTTATTTAGGCAGGTGTAGGTGGAATCTAAGTGATCAGCAGGACGCACGGTGAGCCCAGCGTCCTCCTACGCTGCCATCTTCCAACATCTCCCATCAGCTTTCTATAGTTTTCAGCATACAGGTCTTTTACATCTTTGGTTAGGTTTATTCCTAGGTATTTTATGACTTTTGGTGCAATTGTAAATGGGATCAATTCCTTGAGTTCTTTGTTACTTCATTATTGGTGTTTAGAAATGCAACCGATTTCTGTGCATTGATTTTGTATCCTGTGACTTTGCTGAGTTCATGAATCAGTTCTAGCAGTTTTTTGGTGAATTCTTTCTGGTTTTCCGTATACTGTATCATGTTTGTTTTGAAGAGTGAAAGTTTGACTTCTTCCTGGCTGACTTGGATATTTTTATTCAGTTGTTTTGCCTGCTTTCTGAGGCTAAGACTTCCAATACTATGTTGAATAACAGTGGGGAGAGTGGACATCCCTCTTGTGTTCCTGACCTTAGGGGGAAAGCTCTCAGTTTTTCCCCATTGAGGACGATATTAGCGGTGGGTCTTTCATATATGGCTTTTATGACTTGAGGTATCATCCTTCTATCCCTACTTTCTTGAAGGTTTTTATCAAGAAAGAATGCTATATTTTATCAAATGCTTTTTCTGCATCTATTGAGAGGATGCAGTTCTTGTTCTTGTTCTTGATCTTGTTCTTGATCTTGTTCTAGTTCTTCTCCTTTCTTTTATTGATGTGATGTATCTATAACATTGCTTGTTTTGCGGATACTGAACCAGCCCTGCATCCCAGACATAAATCCCACTTGGTTGTGGTGAATAATTTTTTTTTATTGTATTGTGGGATACGATTGGCTACTATCTTTTTGAGGATTTTTGCATCCATGTTTATCAGGGAAGTTGGTCTATAGTTATTTTTAGTGGGGTCTTTGTCTGGCTTGGGAATCAAGGTAATGCTGGCTTCATAGAATGAGTTTGGAAGTTTTCCTTCCATTTCTATTTTTGGAAGAGCTTCAAAAGGATAGGTGTTAACTCTTCTTTAAATGTTTGGTAGAATTCTCCTGGAAAGCCATCTGGCCCTGGACTCTTGTTTTTTGGGAGATTTTTGATTACTAATTCGATTTCTTTCCTGGTTATGGGTCTGTTCAAATTTTATATTTCTTCCCTGTTTCATTTTGGTAGTTTATATGTTTCTAGGAATTTGTCCATTTCTTCCAGATTGCCCATTTTATTAGCCTATAATTGCTCATAATATTCTTCTATTATTGCTTATATTTCTGCTGTACTGGTTGTGATCTCTCCTCTTTCATTCTTGATTTTATTTATTTGGGTCCTTTTTCTTTTTGATCAAACTGGCTAGTGGTTTATCAATTTTGCTAATTCTTTCAAAGAGCCAGCTTCTGGTTTTATTCATCTGTTCTACTGGTTTCGATAGCATTAATTACTGCTCTAATCTTTATTATTATCTTGTCTTCTGCTGATTTTGGTTTTATTTGCTGTTCTTTTAACAGCTCTTTAAGGTGTGTAAGGTTAGGTTGTGTATCTGAGACATTTCTCCTTCTTTAGGAAGGCCTGGAGTGCTATGTATTTGGTCTATGCTGGAGAATGTTTCATGTGCACTGGAGAAGATTGTGTATTCTGCTGCTTTAGGATGATATATTATATATATATATATATATATATATATATATATATATATATATCTGATCCAGTGTTTCATTCAAAGCCAGTGTTTCCTTGTTGATTTTCTGTTTAGATGATCTGTCCATTGCTGCAAGTGAGGTGTTGAAGTCCCCTACTATTATGGTATTTTATCAATGAGTTTCTTTATGTTTGTGATTAATTGACTTATATATTTGGGCTCTGTCACGTTTGGAGCATAAATGTTTACAACTGTTACATCTTCTTGGTGGATAGACCCCTTAATTTTGATATAATGTCCTTCTTTATCCCTTGTTAAAGTCTTTATTTTCAAATCTAGATAGTATGATATAATTATGGCCACTCCAGCTTTATTTTGGGGACCATTAGCATGGTAGATGGTTCTCCATCCCCTTACTTTCAATCTGAATGTGTCTTTATGTGTAAAGTGGGTCTCTTATAAACAGCATATAGATGGATCTTGTTTTCTTATTCATTCTGTTACTCTATGTCTTTTGATTGGAACGTGTAGTCCATTGATGATTACAGTGAGTACCGAAAGATAGATTAGAGTGAGTACTGAAAGATGAATTTACTGCCATTATGTCTGTAGAGTTGGAGTTTCTGATGGTGTTCTATGTTCCCTTCTAGTCTTTGTTGCTTTTGGTCTTTTGGGGTTGTTTTTCATCTTTTCTCCAATTCATAGAGTCCCCCTTAAAATTTCTTGCAGAGTTGGTTTGGTGGTCATAAACTCCTTTAATTTTTGTTTGTCTGGGGAACTTTTTATTTCTCTTTCTATTCTGAATGACAGCCTTGCTGGATAAAGAATTCTTGGCTGCATATTTTTCCAATTCAGCACATTGAATATATGCTGCCACTCCTTTCTGGCCTGCCAGCTTTCTGTGGATAGGTCTGTTGCAGACCTTATCTGTCTTCCCTTGTAGGTTAAGGACTTTTTTTCCCCTTGCTGCTTTCATAATTCTTTCTTTGCCTGAGTATTTTGTGAATTTGACTATGATATGCCTTGCTGATAGTCGGTTTTTGTTGACTCCAATGGGAGTTCTTTGTGCTCCCTGGATTTTGATGTCTGTGTCTTTACCCAAGTTAGGAAAGTTTTCCACTATGATTTGCTCACATAAACCTTCTACCCCTTTTCCTCTCTTTTCATCTTCTGGGACCTATATGATTCTGATATTCCTTTTCAATGTGTCACTGAGTTCTCTAATTTTTATATCATGCTCCTTTGCCTTAGTCTCCCTCTTTTTCTTCCTGCTTCATTATTCTCCATAAGTTTGTCATCTATATCAGTGATTTTCTGCTCTGATTCATCCACCCTTGCCACCATGGCATCCATTCGAGATTGCAGTTTAGTTATAGCATTATTTATTTCATCCAGTCTGACTAGCTTTTTCTTCTTTTATCTCTGCAGAAAGGGATTCTAATCTATTTTCATCCACAGCTAGTATTCTTATTATCATGATTCTAAATTCTTGGTCAGTCATCTTGCTTGCACCTCTGTGTATTAAGTCCTTGGCTGTCATTTCTTCCTGTTCTTTCTTTTGGGGTGGATTTCCTTCGTTTAGTAATTTTGAAGGTAGAGAAGTAATTAATAAAGTAAAAAAATAAAGGGGCGCCTGGGTAGCTCAGTCTGTTGAGCATCCAACTTCAGCTCAGGTCATGATCTCATGGTTTGTGAGTTCAAGCCCCATGTCAGGCTCTGTGCTGACAGCTCAGATCCTGGAGCCTGCTTCAGGTTGTGTCCCCTCCTCTCTCTGTCCCTCCCATGCTCATGCTCTGTCTCTCTGTGTCTCTCAATAATAAATAAACATTAAGAAAAAAATTTTTAAGTAAAAAAAACAACTAAAAATTAAACAAAACAATACAAAAAATCAAATAAATGAGGCTGGATTCTGGGTGTGTTTTGGTCTGGTTGTTGAAAAAATTGATAGATTAGAGAAAAAAGGAAAAGATAAAAAAAGAGTGGAGGAAGGGAAATGTTTGAAAGTTTGGAAAAATGAATGCAATAAATAGAATAAAATGAAATGATGGGAGTAAAATAGAACATAAAAAATTTCAAAAAAGTAAAAAAAAATAAAAGAAATTTAAAGAAAATTTTTTAGTACAAATGGAAAATAAAAATAAATTTTTTTCTTTCTGTATTCAAGAATAAAAAAGAAAAAAGAAAAAGAAAAGAAAATCGAATAGATGTCCCAGCAAACAGAAACAAATATGATTTAATTACATCCGGTTTCCCCTAGAAGTCAAAAGTATGAAGCACTTTATAGTCCATAAACTAAGCAGGCGAAGACATTTGTGGTGTTTCTCAAGATAGTGGTGGACCAGTTGGGTGGGGTTTAGTGTAACAGCTCTGTTCTCCACTAGGTGGTGCTGCTTAGCTTAATGTGGTGGATTGTTGTGGCATGTGTAGGCGTGGCCACCCAGCTACCCAGTCTCTAGTATTGGAACTCTGTGCTCTCCCCACCTGGCAATCAAGCAGCTCTCTTTTGTCTCCAGCTTCAGTCCACTCCTCACTTCTACACTGTCCATGACCAAACTGTCAGGCTACCAGGCTGCACCTCCCTCCTGAGTTTTATTTCAGATGGGGCTGTGTTTCTCAACCCCTCACGTCTGAGGGACTGCAGCTTTGACCCTTTATGACTCTCTGGGAGAGGGTCTCGCTAAGCAGTGGCTGTGTCCCGGCCTGCCCTCAGGAATATTCACAAGACTGTGCCACTGCCTATGACCAGAGACTACAGCCAGGTGCCAGCCTTCCAGAAAAAGTACTTGTGATCATGTACCAGCAGCGTTTTAGGGATTATGGCAAATCACAACACACATCTGGTGTCAGGCTTCACCCTTAACCTCCTCTCTAACACCAATCAATGTGGCCATTCTCTGGGTCTTCTGGGACCTTTGACAGTGGGGAGGCCACACTGCCTCTACTAAATGTCCTCCCAACAGGGGAACATCCTCTCTGCGTGTGGCCTGAGGACCCTTTAGACCTTGCTCTCTGCTTCCAGGGATTTGCCCTTCCCACCAGAGCACCTCCAGGTATTGAGCTGCAGAGTTTCAGACACTGTGCTCCCCCTGGTTATGGAATCTTAATAGAATTTAAACCCTCTCCTTTCTCCTTTCTCCCTTTTTTGCTCAGCCCCTGAAGCTGTTTTGACTCTTACTTTTCTCTGAAGCTGCTTTTGGGAGGAGGGAGTGCTTTTCTAATATTCTCCCCCTGTCTCCATCCTCTCTGCACAAGCAAAAACAGATCCCTGACCTCTGAGACTTCTCTCTCCCCCAGTTCACCTCTCTGCACCACATACCTGCTGAATTCTGTGGTTCAGGTTGTGCAGATTTTTGTGTTAATCCTAAAGTCAGTTTTCTAGGTGTACAAGGTGGTTTAGCATTGATCTAGCTGCATTTCGGGGATGAGAGACTAAAAAAAAAAAAAAAAAAAGCTTCCATGCTGTTCTGCCATCTTGTCCCCTCCTCTACATTAACGTTTTATAGAAGAAAACTTGAAAGTATCAAGATGTCCTTTTAAAAAATTAATAAATATCAAGGTCTACTGACACAATTTTTATTACTCTTTTTTTTTTAGCTTTTATTTAGCTTCCATTTATATAACATACAGTGTAATATTAGTTTCAAGTGTACAACTTAGTGATTCAACACTTATATATGATGCCCTGTGCTCACCAAAACAAGTACACTCCTTAATCGTCATCACCCATTTCACCCATCCCCCTACCTACCTCACATCCAGTAAAACCTCAAATTTGTTCTCAGGGTTAAGAGTCTGTATCTTTGTGTACCTCTCAATTTTCTTGCCATGATCACTTGTTTTGTTTCTTAAATTCCATGTATGAGTGATATCATATGGTATTTGTCTTTCTCTGACAGACTTATTTCACTTGGCAAAATAATCTGTAGCTCCATCCACATCATTGCAAATGGCAAGATTTCATTCTTTTTTTCCCAAATTTTCCCAAATTTTCACCTCTTTTTTTCCCAAATTTTTCTTTAAATTCCAATTAGTTAACATACAGTATGATATTAGTTTCAGGTGTACAATTTAGTGAATCAAAACTTAGATATGACACCCCGTGCTCATCATAACATAGGCACTCATTAATCTCCATCACCTATCAAACACATTGCCACTCAATAACCGTCAGTTTGTTCTGTATAAATTAAGAGTCTGTTTCTTGCTTTTCCTCTCCTCCCCCCCCACCATGTTCATTTGTTTTGTTTCTTAAATTCCATATATGAGTGAAATAATATGGTTTTTGTCTCTGATTTATTTTACTTATCATAATACTCTCTACCTCCATCCACACTATTGCAAATTACAAGATTTCATTCTTTCTTATTGATGAGTATTATGCCATTGTAATATATATATCCATTCCACATCTTATTTATCCATTCATCAGGGTATGGACATTTGGGCTCTTTCCACAATTTGGCCATTTTCTTATGCTGCTATAAATATCAGGGTGAATGTATCCTTTCAAATTAGAATTTTTGTATAATTTGGGTAAATAACTAAGGGTGCAATTGCTACATAATCAGGCAGTTCTATTTATAAATTTTTTTAAATTTAGTTTTAATTTTTTTAATGTTTATTTATTTTTGAGACAGAGAGAGACAGAGCATGAATGGGGGAGGGTCAGAGAGAGAGGGAGACACAGAATCTAAAGCAGGCTCCAGGCTCTGAGCTGCCAGCACAGAGCCCGATGCGGGGCTCGAACTCACAGACCATGAGATCATGACCTGAACCAAAGTTGGAAGCTCAACCGACTGAGCCACCCAGGCTCAGCCCCTATTTATGAATTTTTAGGGAACCTCCATACTGTTCTCCAACATGGCTGCACCAGTTCTCATTTCCACCACAGGGCAAAAGTGTTCCCCTTTCCACATCCTCACCAACATATGTTGTTTCATGTGTCGTTAATTTTAGCCATTCTCACAGTTGTAAGGTGGTATCTCATCATGGTTTTGATTAGTCTTTCCATGTTGATATGTGATATTGAACATCTTTTCATGCATATGTTGACCATATGGATGTCTTCTTTAGAAAAAAAAAGTGTATTCATGTTTCTGTCCATTTATAACTGGATTCCTTGGTTTTTGGAGTGTTGAGTTTTATAAGTTCTTTATACATTTTGGATACTAACCTTTAATGACATATATCATTTGCAAATATCTGCTCCCATTCTGTAGATTGCCTTTTAGTTTTGATTGATTCTTTTGCTGTGCAGAAGCTTTTTATTTTGATGAAATCCCAATATATCATTTTTGCTTTTGTCTCCCTTGCCTCAGGAGACATATCTAGTAAGAAGTTGCTGTGGATGATGTCATAGGAGTCACTGCCTGTGTTCTTCTCTACGATTTTGATGGTTTCCTGTCTCACATTTAGGTCTTTCATTCATTTTGAATTTATTTTTGTGTATGGTGTAATAAAGAGGACCAATTTCACTCTTTTGCATGTTGCTGTTCACTTTTCCCATTATCATTAAGAGACTGTCTTTTTTCCACGGGATATTATCTCCTCCTGTATCAAAGTTTAATCTACCATATAGTTGTGAGTTGATTTCTGGGTTTTCTATTCTGTTCTGTTGATCTATACGTCTATTTTTGTGCCAGTACCATAATGTCTTCATAACTACAGCTTTGTAATATAACTGGAAGTCTGGAATTGTCATGCCTCCAGTCTGCTTTTCTTTTTCAAGGTTTGCATAGCTATTCGGGGACTTTTGTGGTTCCATACAAATTTTAAGATTGTTTATTCTAGCTCTGTGAAAAATGCTGGTGGTATTTTTTTTTATTTATATATGAAATTTATTGTCAAATTGGTTTCTATACAACACCCAGTGTTCATCCCAAAAGGTGCCCTCTCAATACCCATCACTCACCCTCTCCTCCCTCCCAGCCCCCATCAACCCTTAGTTTGTTCTCAGTTCTCAACAGTCTCTTATACTTTGGCTCTCTCCCACTCTAACCTCTTTTTTTTTTTTCCTTCCCCTACCCCATGGGTTCCTGTTAAGTTTCTCAGGATCCACATAAGAGTGAAACCATATGGTATCTGTCTTTCTCTGTATGGCTTATTTCACTTAGCATCACACTCTCCAGTTCCATCCACGTTGCTACAAAAGGCCATATTTCATTTTCTCTCATTGCCACGTAGTATTCCATTGTGTATATAAACCACAATTTCTTTATCCATTCATCAGTTGATGGACATTTAGGCTCTTTCCATAATTTGGCTATGGTTGAGAGTGCTGCTATGAACATTGGAGTACAAGTGCCCCTATGCAGCAGTACTCCTGTGTCCCTTGGATAAATTCCTAGCAGTGCTATTGCTGGGTCATAGGGTAGGTCTATTTTTAATTTTCTGAGGAACCTCCACACTGCTTTCCAGAGTGGCTGCACCAATTTGCATTCCCACCAACAGTGCAAGAGGGTTCCCGTTTCTCCACATCCTCTCCAGCATCTATAGTCTCCTGATTTGTTCATTTTGGCCACTCTGACTGGCGTGAGGTGATACCTGAGTGTGGTTTTGATTTGTATTTCCCTGATAAGGAGTGACGCTGAACATCTTTTCATGTGCCTGTTGGCCATCCGGATGTCTTCTTTAGAGAAGTGTCTATTCATGTTTTCTGCCCATTTCTTCACTGGGTTATTTGCTTTTCAGGTGTGGAGTTTGGTGAGCTCTTTATAGATTTTGGATACTAGCCCTTTGTCCGATATGTCATTTGCAAATATCTTTTCCCATTCCGTTGGTTGCCTTTTAGTTTTGTTGGTTGTTTCCTT
>NW_024416199.1:0-1238 GCF_014898765.1 Herpailurus yagouaroundi | reverse complement strand
TCTGCGCTTCTGCGGAGCCAAACCTCCGGCAGCGGATCTGACTCCCTCCTGCTGCCACAGGGCCCCTCCTGCCCCTGTGCACCTTGCCTACCCACCCCAGCTAAGACGCCAGATCCCCAGCATCACAAGCCTGGCAGTGTGCAAGTAGCCCAGACAGGCCACCCCACCCCACAGTGAATCCCGCCCCTAGGAGAGGGGAAGAGAAGGCACGCACCAGTCTGACTGTGGCCCCAGCGGTGGGCTGGGGGCAGACATCAGGTCTGACTGCGGCTCCGCCCACCAACTCCAGTTATACACCGCAGCACAGGGGAAGTGCCCTGCAGGTCCTCACCACGCCAGGGACTATCCAAAATGACCAAGTGGAAGAATTCCCCTCAGAAGAATCTCCAGGAAATAACAACAGCTAATGAGCTGATCAAAAAGGATTTAAATAATATAACAGAAAGTGAATTTAGAATAATAGTCATAAAATTAATCGCTGGGCTTGAAAACAGTATAGCTGACAGCAGAGAATCTCTTGCTACAGAGATCAAGGGACTAAGGAACAGTCACGAGGAGCTGAAAAACGCTTTAAATGAAATGCATAACAAAATGGAAACCACCACAGCTCGGATTGAAGAGGCAGAGGAGAGAATAGGTGAACTAGAAGATAAAGTTATGGAAAAAGAGGAAGCTGAGAAAAAGAGAGATAAAAAAATCCAGGAGTATGAGGGGAAAATTAGAGAACTAAGTGATACACTAAAAAGAAATAATATACGCATCATTGGTATCCCAGAGGAGGAAGAGAGAGGGAAAGGTGCTGAAGGGGTACTGGAAGAAATAATAGCTGAGAACTTCCCTGAACTGGGGAAGGAAAAAGGCATTGAAATCCAAGAGGCACAGAGAACTCCCTTCAGACGTAACTTGAATCGATCTTCTGCACGACATATCATAGTGAAACTGGCAAAATACAAGGATAAAGAGAAAATTCTGAAAGCAGCAAGGGGTAAACGTGCCCTCACATATAAAGGGAGACCTATAAGACTCGTGACTGATCTCTCTTTTGAAACTTGGCAGGCCAGAAAGAATTGGCACGAGATTTTCAGTGTGCTAGACAGAAAAAATATGCAGCCGAGAATCCTTTATCCAGCAAGCCTGTCATTTAGAATAGAAGGAGAGATAAAGGTCTTCCCAAACAAACAAAAACTGAAGGAATTTGTCACCACTAAACCAGCCCTACAAGAGATCCTAAGGGGGAC
>NW_024416198.1:0-1177 GCF_014898765.1 Herpailurus yagouaroundi | reverse complement strand
TTTAAAGCGTTTTTCAGCTCCTCGTGACTGTTCCTTAGTCCCTTGATCTCTGTAGCAAGAGATTCTCTGCTGTCAGCTCTACTGTTTTCAAGCCCAGCGATTAATTTTATGACTATTATTCTAAATTCACTTTCTGTTATTTTATTTAAATCCTTTTTGATCAGCTCATTAGCTGTTGTTATTTCCTGGAGATTCTTCTGAGGGGAATTCTTCCGCTTGGTCATTTTGGATAGTCCCTGGCGTGGTGAGGACCTGCAGGGCACTTCCCCTGTGCTGTGGTGTATAACTGGAGTTGGTGGGCAGAGCCGCAGTCAGACCTGCTGTCTGCCCCCAGCCCACCGCTGGGGCCACAGTCAGACTGGTGCGTGCCTTCTCTTCCCCTCTACTAGGGGCGGGATTCACTGTGGGGTGGGGTGGCCGGTCTGGGCTACCTGTACATTGCCAGGCTTGTGATGCTGGGGATCTGGCGTCTTAGCTGGGGTGGGTAGGCAAGGTGCACAGGGGCAGGAGGGGCAGGCTTAGCTTGCTTCTCCTTAGGTGATCCACTTCAGGAGGGGCCCTGTGGCAGCAGGAGGGAGTCAGATCCGCTGCTGGAGGTTTGGCTCCGCAGAAGCGCAGCAGAGTTGGTTGTTTGCGCGGAGCGAGCAAGTTCCCCGGCAGGAACTGGTTCTCTTTGGGATTTTGGCTGGGGGATGGGCGGGGGAGATGGCGCTGGCGAGCGCCTTTGTTCCCCACCAAACTGAGCTCTGTCATCAGGGGGCTCAGCAGCTCTCTTTCCCTTTGTCCTCCAGCCTTCCCACTTTCTGAGCAGAGCTGTTAACTTCTGACCTCCCAGACGCTAAGTCGCGCTTGCTGTCGGAACACATTCCATCAGGCCCCTCCGCTTTTTGCCAGCCAGACTCGGGGGCTCTGCTTGGCCGGTGAGCCGCCCCTCCGCCCTGGCTCCCTCCCGCCAGTCCGTGGAGCGCGCACCGCCTCACCGCCCTTCCTACCCTCTTCTGTGGGCCTCTTGTCTGCGCTTGGCTCCGGCGACTCCGTTCTGCTAATCCTCTGGCGGTTTTCTGGGTTATTTAGGCAGGTGTAGGTGGAATCTAAGTAATCAGCAGGACGCGTGGTGAGCCCAGCATCCTCCTACACCGCCATCTTCCGTCTCCAGTCCTGTTTCTTTTTTTTTTTT
>NW_024416197.1:0-1375 GCF_014898765.1 Herpailurus yagouaroundi | reverse complement strand
AGAGTCCAGGACCAGATGGCTTCCCAGGGGAGTTCTACCAGACGTTTAAAGCAGAGATAATACCTATCCTTCTCAAACTATTCCAAGAAATAGAAAGGGAAGGAAAACTTCCAGACTCATTCTATGAAGCCAGTATTACTTTGATTCCTAAACCAGACAGAGACCCAGTAAAAAAAGAGAACTACAGGCCAATATCCCTGATGAATACGGATGCCAAAATTCTCAATAAGATACTAGCAAATCGAATTCAACGGCATATAAAAAGAATTGTTCACCATGATCAAGTGGGATTCATTCCTGGGATGCAGGGCTGGTTCAACATTCGCAAATCAATCAACGTGATACATCACATTAACAAAAGAAAAGAGAAAAACCATATGATCCTGTCAATCGATGCAGAAAAGGCCTTTCACAAAATCCAGCACCCTTTCTTAATAAAAACCCTTGAGAAAGTCGGGATAGAAGGAACATACTTAAAGATCATAAAAGCCATTTATGAAAAGCCCACAGCTAACATCATCCTCAACGGGGAAAAACTGAGAGCTTTTTCCCTGAGATCAGGAACACGACAGGGATGCCCACTCTCACCGCTGTTGTTTAACATAGTGCTGGAAGTTCTAGCATCAGCAATCAGACAACAAAAGGAAATCAAAGGCATCAAAATTGGCAAAGATGAAGTCAAGCTTTCGCTTTTTGCAGATGACATGATATTATACATGGAAAATCCGATAGACTCCACCAAAAGTCTGCTAGAACTGATCCATGAATTCAGCAAAGTTGCAGGATACAAAATCAATGTACAGAAATCAGTTGCATTCTTATACACTAACAATGAAGCAACAGAAAGACAAATAAAGAAACTGATCCCATTCACAATTGCACCAAGAAGCATAAAATACCTAGGAATAAATCTAACCAAAGATGTAAAGGATCTGTATGCTGAAAACTATAGAAAGCTTATGAAGGTAATTGAAGAAGATTTAAAGAAATGGAAAGACATTCCCTGCTCATGGATTGGAAGAATAAATATTGTCAAAATGTCAATACTACCCAAAGCTATCTACACATTCAATGCAATCCCAATCAAAATTGCACCAGCATTCTTCTTGAAACTAGAACAAGCAATCCTAAAATTCATATGGAACCACAAAAGGCCCCGAATAGCCAAAGTAATTTTGAAGAAGAAGACCAAAGCAGGAGGCATCACAATCCCAGACTTTAGCCTCTACTACAAAGCTGTCATCATCAAGACAGCATGGTATCGGCACAAAAACAGATACATAGACCAATGGAATAGAATAGAAACCCCAGAACTAGACCCACAAACCTATGGCCAACTCATCTTTGACAAAGCAGGAAAGAACATCCAATGGAA
>NW_024416196.1:0-3114 GCF_014898765.1 Herpailurus yagouaroundi | reverse complement strand
TATTACATTCTTGAGATGTATCCATGCTGATTAACGTAAACTTGTTACTTTTAATTGCTCTATGGCATTCCATGGTAGGAATATACCCCAACTGATGTTTACAGCTTTTTGTTGATATTTAGGTGGTTTCCAATTTCCTGCTGTCATAAACAATGCAACAATTAGCATTCCTATACATATCTCCTTATGCACATGTGGAAGAGGATCCCTAGGATATTTACACGGGCGTGTGGTTGCTGGGATGTAGGGAATGCACATCTTCAGCTTTGCTGGACATCCCTAATAAATGCCCCGGAAGAAGATGAACGTTCCTATTGCTGACATTGTTATCAACATTGATGTTAACTTTTAAATGTTTAGCCCATTGTAATTGGGGCGTTTTCCCCTAAAATTCCTGCAGAGGGCAGCATATCCCGTTATTACTTCTTAGGATGCATTCCAGTTTATGGGTCCCTTCTTTCTTGACTCCTTGAAATCCCTTGACCTACTCCTCAACCCACTCTTACCTCAGTCAACTCCCTGGCAGTATTTTACAAGGACAGACAAATATAACACTATTTGAAAGTTGAACGCTCCCTCCCGCTTTTGATTCCACATTGCTGGCACATTTCTGTCCTCTGACAGAATGGGAGGGAAAGAAAGACAAGCCAGTCAGTCTTGAATTAAAATACTTTTTCCAGTTCAAAGTAGCATAAGAGAGGATGTGAGTAGACAGCAAAGTCTTCCACCATCCTGAAGCCGTGGTATGTAACCTAATTGGGAGGCACTGCACACTGTCAGAAAGTGCTTATGTAAATTGGACAGATACTGAGAAGTAGGGAAAGGTATTGCAAAGCAGTGGAGGCTTTGTTTTTCTTCTAGAATAGAAGATATTTACTCCTTTGTCTTCTTAGTTACATTGTTCCTGGCTCCCGAAGGAAGAAAAACAGTGTTCAGTTTCTCAACACCTCCTCAAATTTCTCTTTTTTTGCACTGAGTTGAAGTCCTGCCCCATCCAGAGTTCCATGGTGGGAAGGCAACCTTCAAAGATGAATTCCTTTCAACAAAGCAGATGTGAAATTGAGTTGTGCTTAAGGATTTAAAATGGATGCTTTAGGAGGAAATTTATTGTTAGTATTTTCAAAGTGGCCCTATAAGCACCACTCTGCTAGAAGTACTTTTTCCTTCTCAAAACAAGATTTTAAGATTTCAATACTTTTAAATGAATTAATTAATTAACAGTAAAATTTTACTGCTGCCCTTGAGACAGGAAGTAGACAAATATAATTTGCTTTTGATTACTTTGTCGAGTTATTAAATCTTTTCCCTTTCCAATATCATAGATCAAATTTTCTCCAAATAGAATCTGTTGAACACTCTTTCAGCAAGACTTTTTAACTTTTATTTATTTTTATTTATTTGTTAAGTAAGTTCTACACCCAATGTGGGGCTTGAACTCATGACCCCAAGATCAAAAGTCTCATGCTCTACTGACTGAGCCAGCCAGGCACCCCATCAGCAAGACTTTAATAGATGCTCTGCGGAGCAAAATACATTCCAGTGGAAATGCTGGGTTAAAGCATGTTTTTAAAAGAAAATCAGGTTTCTCTAATACAAAATATCTTAGAGTCATTTATATGTTGACGTGTATTATAAATGTATAAGGCGAGACTTTTAGTGATTCTGTGTTTCTAACTGAATTGACCATACTTCTCCTTTTTGTGGAACACCTTGACAGGATAGGAGTTAAAAAGACACACTTTGAAAGTGCTAAGATGGGTATTCTAAGGTTGGCTACACCCTGATCATTGAGCCCAGAAATTCACAAGACCCATTTATATGGCATCCTTGACTGTAGTTCTTTGATGACAGAATATCTGTCATGACATGCTGGTTGGTATACACATTGCTCTTGTGCTGTTATTGTGGACATATTTGAGGCCAAGCTAATTTTTATTCCCTTGTCTGTGACTTTTTCTCCTGCTTCAATGCCTGAAGAACGTCTGTATTCTTGAATTTCAATTATTCCATCAGGAATATGTGTGTAGTGTTGAGCACTCTGTTATTAGTATCTCCTAGAACATGGTATACTCTTTCAATCTATAAATGTGGTTATTCTTTGTCTTTAGTGAAATTTCCTCATATGACATTTGTGAATACTTTTCCTGTTTCGTGTATTGGATTCTCTTCTTCAGGGACACCAATTTTATTGATGTCATGTGCTTTGGAACTCAAATCTATTATTTTCTAATTCCTCTGCTGCCCTTCTGTTTACAAGCCTTTCTTCTAGCTCAGTAATTTTATTTGCAGCCATGTTTATTTTGTTCCTTGCTATGTCACCTTACTTATTTGTCCTATAATACTGTTTGTCTTCAACTTCCTTAATTCTGGAACCTTCTTGTTGTTCTATCATCTCATCTTTGAGCTCACATTTTTCTGAGTTCATGTTCTCATTAACTTGATTCATAGCACAAAGCACTTCTGAGGAATTTTGTTTTGTTCTTTGGGTTATGTTTTCTTTAAGAGTGGGGGTTTTATCATTCTTTTGCATGCTATGTTCCTTTCTTTTAAGGGTTGACTGGTTTTGTTTGTTTTTATTAGGGAGTGTTGCCTTAGCGTATTTGGATATTTGCCACTGCCCCCCACCCCACCCCATCTTGTTCATACCTGAACAGCTCTACCCGAACCTTCTCTTTGTTCTGACCTAGTGTTGATGAATTCTCCTTGACTCCATTTTCATTGACTCTAACTTGTTTTCCTCCTGAGCTATGGTTTGAGAACATGGTACAGAGTACAATCTACTTTACTGTAGATTGATGGAGGGGGTAGAAAAGGGAAGGGGAAAGCTCTGTGGAATCTAAATGACATGTGTCTGACATAGAACTCCTGGGTACTGCTCTCTCCTCTGGGATTTGATAGGTGTTTTGAACTATGTTTTAACCCCTCCCTTTAATCAGGACTCATATCTAGTCCAAAAGGTTTTTTTTGGGGGGGGGGAGGGGGGTTCCAATCATTCAACCAATTTTTACTGAGTACTGATTATTTAGTAGGTACTATTCTAATCAAGACACTGGAAATATAGCTGTGTGAACAAATTATATATATATATATATATATATATATATATATATATAT
>NW_024416195.1:0-2993 GCF_014898765.1 Herpailurus yagouaroundi | reverse complement strand
GTGACAGGGTCTATCCATCAGGAAGAGCTAACAATTATAAATGTCTATGCGCCGAATACCGGAGCGCCCAAATATATAAAACAATTACTCATAAACACAAGCAACCTTATTGATAAGAATGTGGTAATTGCAGGGGACTTTAACACCCCACTTACAGAAATGGATAGATCATCTAGACACACGGTCAATAAAGAAACAAGGGCCCTGAATGAGACATTGGATCAGATGGACTTGACAGATATATTTAGAACTCTGCATCCCAAAGCAACAGAATATACTTTCTTCTCGAGTGCACATGGAACATTCTCCAAGATAGATCATATACTGGGTCACAAAACAGCCCTTCATAAGTTTACAAGAATTGAAATCATACCATGCATACTTTCAGACCACAATGCTATGAAGCTTGAAATCAACCACAGAAAAAAGTCTGGAAAACCTCCAAAAGCATGGAGGTTAAAGAACACCCTACTACGAATGAGTGGGTCAACCAGACAATTCGAGAAGAAATTAAAAAATATATGGAAACAAACAAAAATGAAAATACAACAATCCAAACGCTTTGGGATGCAGCGAAGGCAGTCCTGAGAGGAAAATACATTGCAATCCAGGCCTATCTCAAGAAACAAGAAAAATCCCAAATACAAAATCTAACAGCACACCTAAAGAAAATAGAAGCAGAACAGCAAAGGCAGCCTAAACCCAGCAGAAGAAGAGAAATCATAAAGATCAGAGCAGAAATAAACAATATAGAATCTAAAAAAACTGTAGAGCAGATCAACGAAACCAAGAGTTGCTTTTTTGAAAAAATAAACAAATTGATAAACCTCTAGCCAGTCTTCTCAAAAAGAAAAGGGAGATGACCCAACTAGATAAAATCATGAATGAAAATGGAATTATTACAACCAATCCCTCAGAGATACAAGCAATTATCAGGGAATACTATGAAAAATTATATGCCAACAAATTGGACAACCTGGAAGAAATGGACAAATTCCTGAACACCCACACTCTTCCAAAACTCAATCAGGAGGAAATAGAAAGCTTGAACAGACCCATAACCAGCAAAGAAATTGAATCGGTTATCAAAAATCTCCCAACAAATAAGAGTCCAGGACCAGATGGCTTCCCAGGGGAGTTCTACCAGACGTTTAAAGCAGAGATAATACCTATCCTTCTCAAGCTATTCCAAGAAATAGAAAGGGAAGGAAAACTTCCAGACTCATTCTATGAAGCCAGTATTCCTTTGATTCCTAAACCAGACAGAGACCCAGCAAAAAAAGAGAACTACAGACCAATATCCCTGATGAATATGGATGCAAATATTCTCAATAAGATACTAGCAAAATGAATTCAACGGCATATAAAAAGAATTATTCACCATGGTCAAGTGGGATTCATTCCTGGGATGCAAGGCTGGTTCAACATTCGCAAATGAATCAACGTGATACATCACATTAACAAAAAAAATAAAGAGAACAACCATATGATCCTGTCAATCGATGCAGAAAAGGCCTTTGACAAAATCCAGCACCCTTTCTTAATAAAAACCCTTGAGAAAGTCGGGATAGAAGGAACCTACTTAAAGATCATCAAAGCCATTTATGAAAAGCCCACAGCTAACATCATCCTCAACGGGGAAAAACTGAGAGCTTTTTCCCTGAGATCAGGAACACGACAGGGATGCCCACTCTCACCACTGTTGTTTAACAGAGTGCTGGAAGTTCTAGCATCAGCAATCAGACAACAAAAGGAAATCAAAGGCATCCAAATTGGCAAAGATGAAGTCAAGCTTTCGCTTTTTGCAGATGACATGATATTATACATGGAAAATCCGATAGACTCCACCAAAAGTCTGCTAGAACTGATACATGAATTCAGCAAAGTTGCAGGATACAAAATCAATGTACAGAAATCAGTTGCATTCTTATACACTAACAATGAAGCAACAGAAAGACAAATAAAGAAACTGATCCCATTCACAATTGCACCAAGAAGCATAAAATACCTAGGAAGGAATCTAACCAAAGATGTGAAGGATCTGTATGCTGAAAACTATAGAAAGCTTATGAAGGTAATTGAAGAAGATTTAAAGAAATGGAAAGACATTCCCTGCTCATGGATTGGAAGAATAAATATTGTCAAAATGTCAATACTCCCCAAAGCTATCTACACATTCAATGCAATCCCAATCAAAATGGCACCAGCATTCTTCTCGAAACTAGAACAAGCAATCCTAAAATTCATATGGAACCACAAAAGACCCCGAATAGCCAAAGTAATTTTGAAGACTAAGACCAAAGCTGGAGGCATCACAATCCCAGACTTTAGCCTCTACTACAAAGCTGTCATCATCAAGACAGCATGGTATTGGCACAAAAACAGACACATAGACCAATGGAATAGAATAGAAACCCCAGAACTAGACCCACAAACGTATGGCCAACTCATCTTTAACAAAGCAGGAAAGAACATCCAATGGGAAATAGACAGTCTCTTTAACAAATGGTGCTGGGAGAACTGGACAGCAACATGCAGAAGGTTGAAACTAGACCACTTTCTCACACCATTCACAAAAATAAACTCAAAATGGATAAAGGACCTGAATGTGAGACAGGAAACCATCAAAACCCTAGAGGAGAAAGCAGGAAAAGACCTCTCTGACCTCAGCCGTAGCAATCTCTTACTCGACACATCCCCAAAGGCAAGGGAATTAAAAGCAAAAGTGAATTACTGGGACCTTATGAAGATAAAAAGCTTCTGCACAGCAAAGGAAACAACCAACAAAACTAAAAGGCAACCAACGGAATGGGAAAAGATATTTGCAAATGACATATCGGACAAAGGGCTAGTATCCAAAATCTATAAAGAGCTCACCAAACTCCACACCCGAAAAGCAAATAACCCAGTGAAGAAATGGGCAGAAAACATGAATAGACACTTCTCTAAAGAAGACATCCGGATGGCCAACAGGCACATGAAAAGATGTTCAG
>NW_024416194.1:0-4413 GCF_014898765.1 Herpailurus yagouaroundi | reverse complement strand
ACCATTGCTCTGCTGTGGGGTCAGGCCCTGGAGCCTCCTGGGACCTTACCCTCACCCTAACCCTAATCATACACCTCACCTACAACCCTCAGTCTACACCTACACTATCTCTCTTACTAAGTTGACACCAGACCTCAGTCGCACACGTGACCTCACCTCAGCCCTTCATGGAAATGAAAACCCTGGCATTGCTTCGGCCCTGGCGAACACGCTGGAACGAACCCTAACCCTAGGTAAGGCTCTCTCCCCATGGGGCCCCAACTCTCAACTCTGACAACGGCACGCACACAGGCTGGAGAATCGATGCAAAACCCCTCGGCATGGAACCTGGAACACCACCATGTCGCTTGCAAAGCGCGACTGCCGCGTCATGAGAGGAATCCTGAGGTCTAGTCGAACGGTGGTCCACACATTCACCTGGACTTGGCAGCCAAAGAGTATTCCGGACTGAGACCCTCCCTTGTGTACTCCACTGAGCCTTTCGCGGACACATCTGCTCCGCTGTGGGTTCAGTGCGTGCGGCCTCCTGGGACCTAACCCTAACCCTATCCGTCACCCTAAGCATATTCCACAACCCTACACCTAATCCTATCTCTAACCCTAAGGCTACCCTCGACCTGCAACCTCGCACGGGCCCGCATTTCAGCCCTCGAGGCACACTAGGAGACTGGAGTGTCCTCGGCCCCGGGGATGTCCCTGGAACGATCTCTCACCCTAACTAAGGTCTTCTCCCCATGGGGACCCAATTCCAAAGACTGACGACAGCACACACACGGCTTGGAGAATCGACCCAGAGATACTCGGCATGCCAACTGGAACATCGCGACGTGATTTCCAAAGCGTGACTGCCGCTGCACGAGGGGATGCCTCAGGGCTACCTGAGGGGAGGCCCACACTACTGTCTGCCTGTGGAACGAAAACACTACTGCTGACTGTCACCCTCTTTTGGGTACTCCACTCAGCCCTTTGTGTAGACAAGCGCTCGGCTGTGGGAGCAGTGTCTGGAGCCTCCTGGGACCTAAACCTAACCCTCACAGAACCATAACCATAACCCTCAACATACACAGAACCCTCCCTATGCCACTAAGTCTACACAACGCCCACAGCCCCGCACGTGCCCTCGCTTCAGGCCTCCGTGGAATTCGCACCACCGGTGTCGACTCGCCCCTTCCGACGTCCCTGGATGGGATGCTAACCCGAAGTACGGCTCTCTCCCAATTCGTATCCATACCAAAGTCTAACCGCAGCGCACACAGAGGTCCGAGAATCGGCGCAGAAACACACATCATGGAGTCTGGGACGTCACCACGTCGTTTGCAAAGCGCAACTGCATCTGCACGAGAGGATGCCTGAGGCCTCCCGGGAGGGTGGCCCATACATTTGTCTGGCCTTTGAACCCAAAGACTGAGGGTGACCAGCCCCCTCCCTTGTGTCCCCCAATAGGTGCTTCGGGGAGAGAACGGCACGGTTGTGAGGTCACTGCCTGGAGATTCTGGGACCTAACCCTAACCCTAACCGTAAACCTAACCTACAACCCTCCATCTACACCGAACTCTCTGGACCTCACGAAGTCTACCACGGACCCACACGCGGGGATGTGCCCTCAATTGAGCACAGCATGGAATTCACAACACTGTTGTCGCTTCGGCCCAGGCGACGTCCCTGGACCGAATCCCAACCCTAGCTAAGTCTCTTTCCCCATGGGGACCCAATTCCCAAGTGGGACAGGAGCACGCACATGGGGTCGCAAGTTGGTGCGGGAATATTCGGCATGGAAGCTGGAACATCACCATGCCATTTCCAAAGTGCGACTCCAGCTGCACGAGAGGACTCCGGAGGCCTACCCGCAGGAGAGCCATTCCATTTGTGTGGCCTTGCACCCCAAATACTAATCTCCTCAGGTACCCACCTTTGTGGACTAGACTGAGGCCTTTAGGGAGACACCTGCTCTGCTGTGGAGCCCTTGCCGGCAGCCTCGTGGGAGCTAACCCGAACCCGAACCCGAACCTTATCCATAACCCTAAAAGGACACCTAACCCTCACTCGAAGCCTAACCCTACCCTTGACCCTAACCCTAGCCCCCTCCCTTGGACCCTCAAATCAGCCCTCGTGGGAGATTACCAAACTGGAGTCACTTCGGCCCTGGCAACGTCCCCGGATGGATCCCCAAGCCTTGCTAAGTTTCGCACCCAGTGGGGACCCAATTACAAAGTCTGACAAGAACACGCACACGGGTTGGAGAAGCCGTGTAGAGACACTCAGCAAGCCACCTGGAGCGTCACCATGGCATTTTCAAAGCGCGACTACAGGTGCACAAGGGGACACCTCCGGCCTTCCCGAAGGGAAGGGGTGGCCCATACATTTGCCTGAAGGTTGAACCCAAAGACTACTCCTGAACGAGACCCTCCCTGGGTGTACTCCACTCACCCTTTAGTGGAGAAAATTGCTCTGTTTTGGGCTCAGGGTCTGGAGCCTCCTGGGAACTATCCCTAACCCTCACCGTAACCCTAACCGTACCCGGCAACGTACACCTAAGTGTATCTCGCACCCTCAGCCTACGTTTGACCTGCACCCTCGCAGGGGGCCTCAATTCGGCCCTCGTCCGAGATCATGAAACTGGGTCGCTGCAACCCTGGCGACATCCCTGGATGGACCCAGAACCGCAGCTAATGCTCTCTCTGCTTGGGGACCCAATTCCAAAGACTGACCACAGCACACACACAGCTTGGAGAATCCGCACAGAGATACTCGGCATGCCACCTGGAACATCGCCACGTGATTTCCAAAGCGTGACTGCCGCTGCACGAGGGGATGCCTCAGGGCTACCTGAGGGGGGGCCCACACAACTGTCTGCCTGTGGAACGCAAACACTACTGCTGATTGTCACACTCCTTAGTGTACTCCACTCAGCCCTTTGTGGAGACAAGCGCGCGGCTGTGGGGGCAGTGTCTGGAGCCTCCTGGGACCTAAACCTAACCCTCACAGAACCATAACCATAACCCTCAACATAAACGGAACCCTCGCCATGCCACTAAGTCTACACAACGCCCACAGCCCCGCACGTGCCCTCGCTTCAGGCCTCCGTGGAATTCGCACCACCGATGTCGACTCGGCCCTTCCGACGTCCCTGGATGGGACGCTAACCCGAGGTACGGCTCTCTCCGAATTCGTATCCATACAAAAGTCTAACAGCAGCGCACACACAGGTCCGAGAATCGGCGCAGAAACACACATCATGGAGTCTGGGACGTCACCATGTCGTTTGCAAAGCGCAACTGCATCTGCACGAGAGGATGCCTGAGGCCTCCCGGGAGGGTGGCCGATACATTTGTCTGGCCTTTGAACCCAAAGACTGAGGGTGACCAGCCCCCTCCCTTGTGTCCCCCACTAGGTGCTTTGAGGAGAGGACGGCACTGTTGTGAGGTCACTGCCTGGAGATTCTGGGACCTAACCCTAAGCCTAACCCTAACCGTAAACCTAACCTATAACCCTCCATCTACACCGAACTCTCTGGACTTCACGAAGTCTACCACGGACCCACACGCGGGGATGTGCCCTCAATTGAGCACAGCATGGAAATCACAACACTGTTGTCGCTTCGGCCCAGGCGACGTCCCTGGACCGAATCCCAACCCTAGCTTAGTCTCTTTCCCCATGGGGACCCAATTCCCAAGTGTGACAAGAGCACGCACACGGGGTCGCGAATTGGTGCGGGAATATTCGGCATGGAAGCTGGAACATCACCATGCCATTTCCAAAGTGCGACTCCAGCTGCACGAGAGGATTCCGGAGGCCTACCCGCAGGCGAGCCATTCCATTTGTGTGGCCTTGCACCCCAAATAGTATTCTCCTCGGGCACCCTCCTTTGTGGACAAGACTGAGGCCTTTAGGGAGACACCTGCTCTGCTGTGGAGCCCTTGTCGGCAGCCTCGTGGGAGCTAACCCAAACCCGAACCCGATCCTATCCATAACCCTAAAAGGACACCTAACACTCACTCGAAGCCTAACCCTACCCTTGACCCTAACCCTACCCCCCTCACTTGGACCCTCAAATCAGCCCTCGAGGGAGATTACGAAACTGGAGTCACTTCGGCCCTGGCAACGTCCCCGGATGGATCCCCAAGCCTCGCTAAGTTTCGCACCCAGTGGCGACCCAATTAAAAAGTCTGACAAGAACACGCACACGGGTTGGAGAAGCGGTGTAGAGACACTCAGCATGCCACCTGGAGCATCACCATGGCATTTCCAAAGCGCGACTACAGGTGCACAAGGGGACACCTCCGGCCTTCCCCAAGGGAAGGGGTGGCCCATACATTTGCCTGAAGTTTGAACCCAAAGACTACTCCTGAACAACACCCTCCCTGGTTGTACTCCACTCAGCCTTTCGTGGAGAAAATTGCTCTGTTTTGGGCT
>NW_024416193.1:0-1135 GCF_014898765.1 Herpailurus yagouaroundi | reverse complement strand
GATAGATCATATACTGGGTCACAAAACAGCCCTTCATAAGTTTACAACAATTGAAATCATACCATGCATACTTTCAGACCACAATGCTATGAAGCTTGAAATCAACCACAGAAAAAAGTCTGGAAAACCTCCAAAAGCATGGAGGTTAAAGAACACCCTACTAACGAAGGAGTGGGTCAACCAGGCAATTCGAGAAGAAATTAAAAAATATATGGAAACAAACGAAAATGAAAATACAACAATCCAAATGCTTTGGGACGCAGCGAAGGCAGTCCTGAGAGGAAAATACATTGCAATCCAGGCCTATCTCAAGAAACAAGAACAATCCCAAATACAAAATCTAACAGCACACCTAAAGGAAAGAGAAGCAGAACAGCAAAGGCAGCCTAAACCCAGCAGAAGAAGAGAAATAAGAAAGATCAGAGCAGAAATAAACAATATAGAATCTAAAAAAACTGTAGAGCAGATCAACGAAACTAAGAGTTGGTTTTTTGAAAAAATAAACAAAATTGACAAACCTCTAGCCAGGCTTCTCAAAAAGAAACGGGAGATGACCCAAATAGATAAAATCATGAATGAAAATGGAATTATTACAACCAATCCCTCAGAGATACAAACAATTATCAGGGAATACTATGAAAAAGTATATGGCAACAAATTGGACAACCTGGAAGAAATGGACAAATTCCTGAACACCCACACTCTTCCAAAACTCAATCAGGAGGAAATAGAAAGCTTGAATAGTCCCATAACCAGCGAAGAAATTGAATCGGTTATCAAAACTGTCTCAACAAATAAGAGTCTAGGACCAGATGGCTTCCCAGGGGAGTTCTACCAGACGTTTAAAGCAGAGATAATACCTATCCTTCTCAAGCTATTCCAAGAAATAGAAAGGGAAGGAAAACTTCCAGACTCATTCTATGAAGCCAGTATTACTTTGATTCCTAAACCAGACAGAGACCCAGTAAAAAAAGAGAACTACAGGCCAATATCCCTGATGAATATGGATGCCAAAATTCTCAATAAGATACTAGCAAATCGAATTCGACAGCATATAAAAAGAATTATTCACCATGATCAAGTGGGATTCATTCCTGGGATGCAGGGCTGGTTCAACATTCGCAAATCAATCAAC
>NW_024416192.1:0-2233 GCF_014898765.1 Herpailurus yagouaroundi | reverse complement strand
CCCATTTCTCCTCCTTATCTCTTCCCTCCCCTAGGCTGGTTACTCTGGTCTGTCTAAACAGGCATATTTAATCCATTGTCTTGATACATGTTCCACACTTCTTTACACTCCTTTCTCTCTCTCTGGAATAATCAAACCATATGGTTTCTCTCTCTGGATAATTTTAACTATGTTTCGTTTTCCCTGCCTCCTTCTTTATTTTCCTGTCTCTTTATTTTCCTTTTAGTCTCTCTGCCTAATCAATGTTTATTCCCGCCACCCCCCACGCCCCCAGCAGCTCCTGTCATTTATCTTTTTATATGTGCTTTTCCATCAGCACCACCTCCACCCTCTTCTTTTGGTGAGATCTTTGATGATCTTCTTTGAGAGATAAAAGTCTTCCCAAACAAACAAAAACTGAAGGAATTCGTCAACACTAAACCAGCCCTACAAGAGATCCTAAGGGGGATTCTGTGAGTGAAATGTTGCAGGGACCACAAAGTACCAGAGACATCACTACAAGCATGAAACCTACAGACATCACAATGACTCTAAACCCACATCTTTCATTATAACACTGAAGGTAAATGGACTAAATGCTTCAACCAAAAGACATAGGGTATCAAAATGGATAAAAAAACAAGACCCATCTATTTGCTGTCTATAAGAGACTCCTTTTAGACCTGAAGACACCTTCAGATTGAAAGTGAGGGGATGGAGAACTATCTATCATGCTACTGGAAGTCAAAAGAAAGCTGGAGTAGCCATACTTATATCAGACAAACTTGACTTTAAAGGTTGTAACAAGAGATGAAGAAGGGCATTATATAATAATTACAGGGTCTATCCATCAGGAAGAGCTAACAATTACAAATGTCTATGCGCCGAATTCAGAGACACCCAAATATATAAAACAATTAATCACAAACATAAGCAACATTATTGATAAGAATGTGGTAATTGCAGGAGACTTTAATACTCCACTTACAGTAATGGATAGATCATCTAGACACAGGATCAATAAAGAAACAAGGGCCCTGAATGAGACATTGGATCAGATGGACTTGACAGATATATTTAGAACTCTGCATCCCAACGCAACAGAATATACCTCCTTCTCGAGTGCACATGGAACATTCTCCAAGATAGATCACATACTGGGTCACAAAACAGCCCTTCATAAGTATAAAAGAATTGAGGTCTAACCATGCATAACTTCAGACCACAATGCTATGAAACTTGAAATCAACCACAGGAAAAAGTCTGGAAAACCTCCAAAAGCATGGAGGTTAAAGAACATCCTACTAAAGAATGAATGGGTCAACCAGGCAATTAGAGAAGAAATTTAAAAATATATGGAAACAAATGAAAATGAAAATACAACAATCCAAATGCTTTGGGATGCAGCAAAGGCAGTCCTGAGAGGAAAATACGTTGCAATCCAGGCCTATCTCAAGAAACAAGAAAAATCCTAAATACAAAATCTAACAGCACACCTAAAGGAAATAGAAGCAGAACAGCAAAGACACCACAAAACCATCAGAAGAAGAGAAATAATAAAGATCAGAGCAGAAATAAATAATATAGAATCTAAAAAAACAATAGAGCAGATCAATGAAACCAAGAGTTGGTTTTTTGAAAAAATAAACAAAATTGATAAACCTCTAGCCAGGCTTCTCAAAAAGAAAAGGGAGAGGACCCAAACAGATAAAACCATGAATGAAAATGGAATTATTACAACCAATCCCTCAGAAATATAAGCAATTATCAGGGAATACTATGAAAAATTATATGCCAACAAACTGGACAACCTGGAAGAAATGGACAAATTCCTAAGCATGCACATACTTCCAAAACTCAAACAAGAAGAAATAGAAAATGTTCTTCCTAAACAGACCCATAACCAGTGAAGAAATTGAATTAGTTATCAAAAATCTCCCAACAAATAAGAGTCCAGGACCAGATGGCTTCCCCTGGGGAACTCTACCAGACATTTAAAGCAGAGATAATACCTATCCTTCTCAAGCTATTCCAAAAAATAGAAAGGGAAGGAAAACTTCCAGACTCATTCTATGAAGCCAGCATTACTTTGATTCCCAAGCCAGACAGAGACCCAGCAAAAAAAAGAGAACTACAGGCCAATATCCCTGATGAATATGGATGCAAAAATTCTCAACAAGATACTAGCAAATTGAATTCAACAGCATATAAAAAGAATTATTCACCATGATCAAGTGGGATTCATCCCTGGGAT
>NW_024416191.1:0-1064 GCF_014898765.1 Herpailurus yagouaroundi | reverse complement strand
GGGGCGCCTGGGTGGCGCAGTCGGTTAAGCGTCCGACTTCAGCCAGGTCACGATCTCGCGGTCCGTGAGTTCGAGCCCCGCGTCGGGCTCTGGGCGGATGGCTCGGAGCCTGGAGCCTGTTTCCGATTCTGTGTCTCCCTTTCTCTCTGCCCCTCCCCCGTTCATGCTCTGTCTCTCTCTGTCCCAAAAATAAATAAAAAACGTTGAAAAAAAAATTAAAAAAAAAAAAATAACTTCCGAAAAAAAAAAAATAACTGTACAAGAAAGTTTGGTAGAATAAAAGAGAATGTTGGGTGCTATGTGATACCATCTTTTGTGGCAATTAGCAAGTGTTGTTTTAAACTTAAATTTTAAACTTTTTCTGTTTACAAATATTACATGGCTATTGAAGAAAAATTAAAAAAAAACAAGAATGCAATTAAAGGAGTAACTCATTTAAGTACTTTTAACATCACATAAATCTTTTTCTTTTTATGTAAAAATTTAGGTAAATTTTAAAATATTAGATTGGTCTTATCATAGTCCTTTTTTTGTTTTTAAGTTTATGTATTTATTTTGAGAGAGAGAGAGCATGAGCTGGGAAGGGCAAAGAGAGAGGTAGAGAGAATCCCAACTAGGCAGAGCCTGTCGCAGGGTCTCAACCTACAAACTGCCAGATCATGATCTGAGCCAAAATCGAGTCAGAAGCTCAATTGACTGAGCCACCCAAATACCCCTCATGTTTTAGTCTTATAACCATTTTTTTTTTTCACTTAGTTTTTGGCAACTAATTTTTAGTGACAGTATAGCTTTTCATTTAATGAACCCTCTAATGATAGGGGTTTTGGTTTTCAGTTTCTTTCCATTAAAGCTATGCTCTGACAGGGGCGCCTGGGTGGCGCAGTCGGTTAAGCGTCCGACTTCAGCCTGGTCACGATCTCGCGGTCCCTGAGTTCGAGGCCCGCGTCAGGCTCTGGGCTGATGGCTCAGAGCCTGGAGCCTGTTTCCGATTCTGTGTCTCCCTCTCTCTCTGCCCCTCCCCCGTTCATGCTCTGTCTCTCTCTGTCCCAAAAATAAATAAACGT
>NW_024416190.1:0-1077 GCF_014898765.1 Herpailurus yagouaroundi | reverse complement strand
TCCATATTCATCAGGGATATTGGCCTGTAGTTCTCTTTTTTTACTGGGTCTCTGTCTGGTTTAGGAATCAAAGTAATACTGGCTTCATAGAATGAGTCTGGAAGTTTTCCTTCCCTTTCTATTTCTTGGAATAGCTTGAGAAGGATAGGTATTATCTCTGCTTTAAACGTCTGGTAGAACTCCCCTGGGAAGCCATCTGGTCCTGGACTCTTATTTGTTGGGGGATTTTTGATAACCGATTCAATTTCTTCGCTGGTGATGGGTCTGTTCAAGCTTTCTATTCCCTCCTGATTGAGTTTTGGAAGAGTGTGGGTGTTCAGGAATTTGTCCATTTCTTCCAGGTTGTCCAATTTGTTGGCATATAATTTTTCATAGTATTCCCTGATAATTGTTTGTATCTCTGAGGGATTGGTTGTAATCATTCCATTTTCATTCATGATTTTATCTATTTGGGTCCTCTCCCTTTTCTTTTTGAGAAGCCTTGCTAGAGGTTTGTCAATTTTGTTTATTTTTTCAAAAAACCAACTCTTGGTTTCGTTGATCTGCTCTACAGTTTTTTTAGATTCTATATTGTTTATTTCTGCTCTGATCTTTATTATTTCTCTTCTTCTGCTGGGTTTAGGCTGCCTTTGCTGTTCTGCTTCTATTTCCTTTAGGTGTGCTGTTACATTTTGTATTTGGGATTTTTCTTGTTTCTTGAGATAGTCCTGGATTGCAATGTATTTTCCTCTCAGGACTGCCTTCGCTGCGTCCCAAAGCGTTTGGATTGTTGTATTTTCATTTTCGTTTGTTTCCATATATTTTTTAATTTCTTCTCGAATTGCCTGGTTGACCCACTCATTCGTTAGTAGGGTGTTCTTTAACCTCCATGCTTTTGAAGGTTTTCCAGACTTTTTTCTGTGGTTGATTTCAAGCTTCATAGCATTGTGGTCTGAAAGGATGCATGGTATGATTTCAATTCTTGTAAACTTATGAAGGGCTGTTTTGTGACCCAGTATATGATCTATCTTGGAGAATGTTCCATGTGCACTCGAGAAGAAAGTATATTCTGTTGCTTTGGGATGCAGAGTTCTAAAT
>NW_024416189.1:0-1143 GCF_014898765.1 Herpailurus yagouaroundi | reverse complement strand
TGCTCTCTCTCGCTCTCAAAAATAAATAAACATTAAAAAAAAAAAAAAGAAAAGAAGCACCATGAAACTAACTTTGCAAAAAAACAACAAACCTGAATCTGATCAAGCACGTGGATCCAACCGCCGAACTAACGGAAATAAAGAAAACAGTAAGATATATTAAAAAACACAACAAGAGGGGCGCCTGGGTGGCGCAGTCGGTTAAGCGTCCGACTTCAGCCAGGTCACGATCTCGCGGTCCGTGAGTTCGAGCCCCGCGTCGGGCTCTGGGCTGATGGCTCAGAGCCTGGAGCCTGTTTCCGATTCTGTGTCTCCCTCTCTCTCTGCCCCTCCCCCATTCATGCTCTGTCTCTCTCTGTCCCAAAAATAAATAAACGTTGAAAAAAAAAATTTAAAAAACAAACAAACAAAAAAACACAAGAATGGACCCAGCAAAATCCCGAATGTGGTAACTGCTACAGGACAAAGGACTTAATTTCCTCAAAATATAAATCACAAAGCAAAAACAAAATAAGAGAGACAGAGGTGTGGAGCAGGGACTCACACATTAAAAAATTTAAAAGACCTATCAACCTGTGCAGTGTGTGGTGAGCCTTATTTGGATCCTGATTCAAACAACTTTTAAAATAGTGCTTATACAGGGGTCTGGCTGGCTTAGTCAGTAGGGCATGTAACTCTTGATCTCGGGGTTGTGAGTTCAAGCCCCACATTGGGTGTAGGGCTTACAAAAATTTTTTAAGCTTACTTATTTGTTTGGGAGAGAGAGAAAGAGAGAGAGGGAGGGGTAGAGAGAGAGGGAGACAGAATCCCAAGGCGGCCCTGCGCTATCAGCATGGAACCATTGCAGGGCTCAAACCCACGAACCTGAGCCGAAACCAAGAATCAGTCCTTAACTGACACCCAGGCACCCCCAGGGGAAAAAAAAAAAATTTAATAAAAAAAAAAAAGTAGTACTTATGACACTTATGAGACAGAAATTTGAATACTGACTGAATATTTTTTTTTTATTTTTTTTTTCAACGTTTATTTATTTTGGGGACAGAGAGAGACAGAGCATGAACGGGGGAGGGGCAGAGAGAGAGGGAGACACAGAATTGGAAACAGGCTCCAGGCTCTGAGCCATCAGCCCAGAGCCTGACGCGG
>NW_024416188.1:0-1122 GCF_014898765.1 Herpailurus yagouaroundi | reverse complement strand
GACCACTGTAGGCAACTCATAAAGTAGCTCTAACAATTAAAAAAAAAACACAGTATTAAGATAAAAATAAAAATAAACAAATTATTGATATCAAACACACAACTGAAGAGTTTGAATAAAATTATTTCTTAAACTGTGAAGGGGCAACATTTACATTTATAAATTGATATATTATTTTATATAATACCTAGTTTGAAATATGTATGCATAACTATAAAGCAAATATAAATAGATATATTACTATCGGTGGTATGATTTTTATTCTTTTCTGTATTATTTAGTATGGCTTAAAGTTTCTTTTCTAATGGGCGTATGTATCATTTTTTACAAAAACTACAATCACTCTGATTAAAAAATGAGAAAATTCTTTGTACCACAATGAGTGTTCTGAAAAGACTTTGTCACTTTGTTCTATGTCATTTAGCTGTGGTTATGTAATAAACCACCCCCCAATCTAGTAGCTTCACAGGTTCAGTAGCTGTTCTAGCAGCTGAACAGGTTCAGCTGATCTTGACTAGGCTTGCTCATGCTTCTTCAATGAGCAGGTGGGTCAGCTGGAGGCTGGTCACAGCTGGAATGACTTGGCTGACCTCCACTGCCACAGGCTTGCCCCAGGCTTGTTCTCATGGCAGAGGAAATGGTCTAAAGGAGGCAGTGAAAGTAAAGCACAAGGCTTCTGGAAGCTTATGCTCAAAACATTCACGTCCACTGAACTCCTTTGATTTAAGAGAGTTAAAAGTGCAGTCCTAATTCAAGAGGTGTAGAAACAGGTGAGGAAAAAGGCACAAATTACTGAAGGGAAGAGATATAAGAACTGTAACAGGATGACTGGGTAGGGAATCAAGCCATTTTTGGCAATTAATCTACGCAGGATCTAATTCAGAGCCCAGAAATGAAAGCCAACTGTTCAATGAACCAATCCAAAATCTATTCCCACTTATCTTTGATGTTACCTATTTCGTGTCTCCAAATGCCCTGCTTCTCTAGCCCTTCCAGTGGGAATTCTATACCTCACAATCCTTGAACTTCACTTCTACGTATTTTAATTTAGTCATTTATTTAAAACAAAATTACTAGATATTTGCAAATGACATATCGGACAAAGGGCT
The DNA here is from genome assembly GCF_014898765.1 of Herpailurus yagouaroundi. Classification (NCBI taxonomy): domain Eukaryota; kingdom Metazoa; phylum Chordata; class Mammalia; order Carnivora; family Felidae; genus Herpailurus; species Herpailurus yagouaroundi. The sequence continues at coordinate 13 of NW_024416188.1, read as the reverse complement.
AGTATCCAAAATC
>NW_024416187.1:0-1815 GCF_014898765.1 Herpailurus yagouaroundi | reverse complement strand
GCGTCTGGAGCCTGCTGGGAGCTAACCCTAACCATACCCCAACCTGGGAATCTCCACCGAAACCTAAGCCTCTCTCGAACCTTAACCCTGCCATTGAGCCGCCTTCTGTCCGGGGCCCTCACTTCAAGCCTCAAGAGAGATCTGGAGACTGGAGTCGCTTCGGCCCTGGCGACGTCCCTAGCCCGAACCCTAACCCTAGCTAAGCCTCTCTCCCCATGGGACTCAATTCCAACGTATGACAACATCACACGCCTGGAGTCCAGATGCGGGGCAGGCTGACTCGGCATGGAAGCTGGAAGCTCCCCATGTCGTTTCCCAGGCCAGCCTGCAGCTGTCCGAGAGGATCCCAGAGGCCTCCTCGACCAGGGGGGATCGACGTGTATGGCCATGGCAGCCAAAGATGGATCCTGAACGGCACCGTCCCTTGTGCCCTCAACTCAGACCTTCGCGGCGACTACAGCCCTGCTGAGGGTTCGGCGCCTGGAGCCTCCTGGGAGCTATCCCTAACCCTAACCCTACACCGAACCGGGAACCTGCACCGAAACCTAAGCCTCCCTCGAACCCTAACCCTGCAATTGAGCCGCCTTCTGGCATCGGCCCTCACTTCAGCCATCAAGGGAGATCATGAGACTGGAGTCGCTTCGGCACTGGCGACGTCTGGCCCGAAAGCTAACCCTAGCTAAGACTCTCTCCCCATGGGGACCCAATTCCAACGTCTGACAACATCACTCGTCTGAAGTCCAGAAGCGTTGTAGACTGACTCGACATGGAAGCTGGAAGCTCCCCATGTCGTTTCCCAGGCCCGGCTGCAGCTGCCCGTGAGGATTCCAGAGGACTCCTCGACCAGGGGCGGATGGACGAGTGTGGCCTTGGCAGCCAAAGACGGATCCTGACCGGCACTGTCCCTTGTGCCCTCAACTCAGCCCTTCGCGGAGACCACTGCCCTGCTGTGAGTTCGGCGCCTAGAGCCTCCTGGGTGCTAACCCTAACCCTAACCGTAACCCAAACCGAGAACCTCCACGGAAACCTAAGCCTGCCTCGATCCCTAACCCAGCATTTGAGCCGCCTTCGGGCATGGGCCCACAATTCAGCCCTCGAGGGCGATCACGAGACCGGGGTCGCTTCGGCCCTGGTGACGTCCCTAGTCCGAACCCTAACTCTAGCTAAGGCTCTCTCCTCATTGGACCCAATTCCAACGTCTGACAACATCACGCTCCCTGGAGTCCAGATGCGGGGCAGGCTATCGGCATGGAAGCTGGAAGCTCCCCATGTCGTTTCCCAGGCCAGCCTGCAGCTGTCCGAGAGGATTCCAGAGGTCTCCATGACCGGGGGGATCGACGTGTATGGCCTTGACAGCCAAAGATGGATGCTGCACGGCAGCGTCCCTTGTGCCCTCAACTCAGACCTTCACGGAGACTAGTGCCCTGCTGAGGGTTCGGTGCCTGGAGCCTCCTGGGAGCTAACCCTAACCCTAACCCTAACCCAAATCGGGAACCTCCACCGAAACCTAAGCCTCCCTCGAAACCAACCCTGCAATTGAGCCGAATCCTGGCATGGGCCCTCACTTCAGCCCTCAAGGGAGATCACGGGTCTGGAGTCGCTTGAGCCCTGGCGACGTCCCTGGCCCGAACGCTAACCCTACCTAAGGCTCTCTCCCCATGGGGACCCAATTCCAACGTCTGAAACATCACTCGTCTGAGGTCCAGAAGCGGTGTAGACTGACTCACCATGGAAGCTGCAAGCTCCCCATGTCGTTTCCCAGGCCCGACTGCAGCTGCCCATTAGGATTCCGGATGCCTCCTCGACCAGGGTCGG
>NW_024416186.1:0-1281 GCF_014898765.1 Herpailurus yagouaroundi | reverse complement strand
TTGCGGTCCGTGAGTTCGAGCCCCGCGTCGGGCTCTGGGCTGATGGCCCAGATGGCTGATGGGTAGTTCTATTTTTAATATTTTGAGGGACGTCCATACTGTTTTCCAGAGTGGCTGCACTAGTTTGCATTCCCACCAACCGTGTAAGAGGGTTCCCGTTTCTCTACATCCTTGCCAATATCTGTTGCTTCCTGAGTTGCTAATTTTAGCCACCCTGCCAGTGTCAGGTGGTGTCTCAGTGTGAGTTTGATTTGTATTTCCCTGATGATGAGTGATGTTGAGCATCTTTCATATGTCTGTTGGCCATCTGGATGTCTTCTTTGGAAAAGTGTCTATTCATGTCTTCTGCCCATGTCTTCACTGGATTGTTTATTTTTCGGGTGTTGAGTTTGGTAAATTCTTTATAGATTTTCGATACTAACCCTTTATCCGACGTGTCATTTGCAAATATCTTCTCCCATTCTGTCCGTTGCCTTTCAGTTTTGTTGATTGTTTCCTTTGCAGTACAGAAGTCTTTTATCTTGATGGGATCCCAATAGTTCATTTTTGCTTTTATTTCCCTGGCCTTCGGAGATGTGTCGAGTAAGAAGTTGCTATGGCTGAGGTCAAAGAGGTTGTTGCCTATCTTCTCCTCTAGGGTTCTGATGGTTTCTTGTCTCACATTTAAGTCTTTCATCCATTTTGAGTTTATTTTTATGTATGGTGTAAGAAAGTGGTCCAGTTTCATTCTTCTGCATGTTGCTGTCCAGTTCTCCAGGCACCATTTGCTAAAGAGACTGCCTTTTTTCCATTGGATACTCTTTCCTGCTTTGACAAAGATGAGTTGGCCATACATTTGTGGGTCCGTTTTTGGGTTCTCTATTCTGTTCCATTGGTCTGTGTGTCTGTTTTTGTGCCAACACCATACTGTCTTGATGATTACAACTTTGTAGTAGAGACTAAAGTCTGGGATTGTGATGCCTCCTACTTTGCTTTTCTTCTTCAATATTACTTTGGCTGTTTGGGGTCTTTTGTGGTTTCATACAAATTTTAGGATTGTTTGTCTAGCTTTGTGAAGAATGCTGGTGTTATTTTGATTGGGATTGCATTGAATGTGTAGATTGTTTTGGGTAGTATCAACATGTTAACAATATTTGTTCTTCCAATCCATGAGAATGGAATGTTTTTCCATTTCTTTGTGTCTTCTCCAATTTCTTTCATAAGTTTTCTATAGTTAAACATATAGATCTTTTACATCTTTGGTTACATTTATTTCTGTGTATTTTATGGTTCTTGGTGCAA
>NW_024416185.1:0-2781 GCF_014898765.1 Herpailurus yagouaroundi | reverse complement strand
GATTGCTGGAGGAGACAGAAGGTGGGATGGGCTAAATGGGTAAGGGGCAATAGGAAGACACTTGTTGGGATGAGCAGTGGGTGGTATTCATAGGGAATGAGTCACTGGAACTAGCCTTGCACTGTATGCTAATTAACTTGGATGTAAATTTAAATATAAATAAATAAATAATTTTCAAAAAAAGGATATAAAAAAAGAAATATAAATTTTCTGTGCTTCGTCTCTATCAGATTATTCAAGAAAACTGAGTCTTAATATTAAAAGAGCTAAAGTTTGTTCACTATTGTATAACCTGCAGCATTTGCCTTTAAAATCTTTTATTCTTGGCCCTCCTCTCCAGGCGTCATCATGAGAGTGACTTCTTTCTTAAACTCTGCATGGCAATCATTGATGCATCCTCATGATGCCCAGGGAAGACAAGGTGACCCGGAAGTTCAAGTACTTCCTTAAGATCATCCATCTTTTGGACGATCATCCTTCATTGTGGGAGCAGACAACGTGGGTTCCAGGAACACACAGTTGGCCCGCATGTGTTTGCATGGGAACGCTGTGGTGCTGCTGTGGCATGATCCCCATGATGTATGAGGTCATCTGAGGGCATCTGGAGAACAACCAGCTCTGGAGAAACCGTTGCCTCATATCTGGGTGAATGTGGGCTTTGTGCTCACCAAGGAGGACCTCACCGAGATCAGGGACATGCTTCTGGCTAAGGTGCCAGCTGCCGCCCGTGGTGGTGCCATAGCCCCATGTGAAGTCACTGTACTAGCCCAGAACACTTGTCTGGGGCCAAAGAAGACCTTCTTCTCCCAGGCTTTAGGCATCGCCACTAAAATGTCCAGGGGCACCACTGAAATCCTGAGTGACGTGTGGCTGATTAAGACTGGAGACAAAGCGGGGGCCAGCGAGGCCACACAGCTGAATGTGCTGAGAAACTCCCCCTTCTCCTTTGGGATGATCACCAGCAGGTGTTTGACAATGGCAGCATCTACAACCGTGAAGTGCTTGACATCACAGAGGAAACTACATTCTCACTTCCTGGAGGGCGTCTGCAGTGTTGCCAGTGTCTGTCTGCAGATAGGTCACCTGATTGTTGCCTCACTGCCCCATCCTATCATCAATGGACACAAGCAGGTTCTGGCTTTGTCTGCACGGACTGGTTACAGCTTCCCACTTGCTGAAGCCATCACCACCACTGCTGTACCTGCTGCTGCCCTCAGCCCTGGCCAAAGCTGAAGCATAGGAAGAGTCAGATGAGTTGCATGAGGATATGGGATTTGTTGGTCTCTTGATTAATCACCGAAAAGCAACCAATTCAGCCCATTTTATTTGTGGAACAAGGGAATAAAGGCTCACTTCTCTTCAAAAAGGAATTTTTTATTGTCACTTGGGTTGAATAGTTAAATATTGTTGCATAATGATATGTGATCCTATTTAATCAAATGTTCAAATATTTTGATTTTTTGTAACATACACTTTCCAAAATCAAATTCTAAAATGAAGTATTTTCACCACAATGCAATTAAAATATTCCAGAGGATCCATGGAACATTTTCAAGAGATTTGGTGTTTTTATAAAAAGGAAGATATTACACTAATTAGCCTTATTTCTTATGTTAAATTACATAGGAAGCAATGTCAAATAAGGGATACTAACACCCTTAGATTACATTTATGTAGAAATATGTTAATAAAGTAAGTGTTTTAGAAATCATATGCAACTCTTAGAAACCTGATATGTCCTGAGATGTTACTGTCGTGTGTCAGAGAAATAACCAATTTCCTTGTCAGCAGCCTTGTCATGATCTCTCATCAGATCTTTAACCTTGGACATTTTAAATCTTTATCATTTATAGACAGTTAGACTTTTACTCAGACGCTTTTACAAAAGCTTCTGCAAATGTGTTTCACCTGCAATGATGCTGATGGGAAGAACTCTTTTCTATAGGCTTCTGAAAACCTTAAGATTGTAAAGCTGAACTGGGTTAAGAATTTCCAGAACGAATGGAAGATCTGGATTGAAGCAGAACAAGAATTAATAACATGAGACTGGATGAATGGAAGATGATTCTCATTTTTACAAATTTTTATGAAACATTGCTGATTTTTAAATGTTTTTTCCAGTATTAAGGAAACTGTTTTAAGCTATGACTTACAACTGTATGATAAAATATGCTTCTATGAAAAGACTGGGACACTTATCTTTTTGTCCCTACCAATCTGTCCAGAATTCAAAACCTTTCAGTGAGTATTCTCATATGTTCACAATAGGTTAATTTGCATAAGTTGAATAAGAATCTGCTCTCTTTGTAACAGGACATATTTGGAAACACTGGTTACATCACCAAGGCTTTGACAGAAATGTCATATTCAAACGGGGACTTGCACAGACACAGATATGACCAGACTGCTTGAAGGAACTCAGGCAGACTTTATGGAGCCAGTAAAACCCATTGGAAAAACAGCCTGATACTTATATCTGGGTCTATAAGCAAGGCAGTCAGTTTTTTGTTTTTTTTTTTTAATTTTTTTTAACGTTTATTTATTTTTTTGGGACAGAGAGAGACAGAGCATGAATGGGGGAGGGGCAGAGAGAGAGGGAGACACAGCATCGGAAACAGGCTCCAGGCTCTGAGCCATCAGCCCAGAGCCTGACGCGGGGCTCGAACTCACGGACCGCGAGATCGTGACCTGGCTGAAGTCGGACACCCAACCGACTGCGCCACCCAGGTGCCCCAGGCAGTCAGTTTTTATACATTGTGACAAAGAGACAACAAATTCATG
>NW_024416184.1:0-6860 GCF_014898765.1 Herpailurus yagouaroundi | reverse complement strand
GGGTGATGGGTATTGAGGGGGGCACCTTTTGGGATGAGCACTGGGTGTTGTATGGAAACCAATTTGACAATAAATTTCATATATAAATTAAAAAAAAAAAGAAATTTGGTGATAAATAATTCCAATCACAAGCTTACATATTGATAAACAATTTTTGGACACTTTCTGATGATTTTATACCATTTAAAATGTACTTTAAAAACGCATTTTGGACTACTTTAATTATTTTTTTTCACTAAATCCTAGATCATATAAAAACAAAGCTTTTAACAGAGTTGAAGGATGGGCTGAATTTATTGTTGGTTATTCTAAAGGTGACATTAGATTTTAAATGTTATTTTATGATAGAAGTGCTGGCTAACACTAAGATGGTAATCATATTGCAATATATAATAAATTATCAAAGCAACAAGTTGTACACCTTAAACTTACACAATGTTATATGTGAATTATAGAAATAAAAACATTATTTTAATTCTGTAATATAAAACTAAGACACATACAGGCATATAATTAATTCAGTATCCCAGTGATCACAAGAATGTTTATATCTTTAATTCCACATACATTAAGACAGTACTAAACCTTTAAGGTGACTAATTAGTATTTATAAATGCATTGTTGTTTCAATATAAAAGAATAAGAATTATAGGACCAAAAAAAGGTAGGAAAAGCACAGCTAAAGAGGTAAAGCAAGTAGAGAGGCTAAAATTTTTAAATCACCTAAAGGTTTGCCTAATAGTAGAGGGAATTTTTTAAGTGTATGAAGATACTGCCAAGCAAGTAGATAAGCTAAAAGTGAATTATATTTTGTTGATTCTGAAGCATGAACAGAAATAACTCAAGGCAGGTAAAAAGCTTCAGAACTACCCTGTGGTACACAGAAATAAGCAATGTGTGAAAATCGTGTTTAAGTTCATTCTCTCAAATAAACCATCTGCTTCCCAAATGTTTGAAAAATTGATCAATAGCTAAATAAACTCTGGTACATTAGTTGAAGGACTAAAATCTAGTCACCAAAAGTGTTTGGCCCATGGTGGGGGAGTGTTAGAAGAGACAAATACTTGAATAAAAAAAAAGAACACAAATGTGTCTTTTGGTAAAAATGACAAGGACACAAAAAGATGACACGGTTGTATAAATAGTTGGTACTCTGTGGGAAAGATACTGCCCTCTTTTCTTTTAAGGTATTTCAGTATATAAGAAGAAAAAATTCATACTATCTTCAACCTATTTTTGCTCATCTCAGAGAATGAAGTACCACCCATCTTCTCCAAAATTGGCCCTCTAACTTGCGTTTCAGCAATGATCTTCCTTGCCTTTGTGGGGCCTGTGCTTCAAATGTCTCCATGGGACCCCCTTTATGTCCAGTGATGCATGTGGTCCAACTCTCCCATTTAAAACAAAACCACAAACACTCCTTTAATCTTGCTGTACCCTCCAGGACCTCCTCCTCATCCCCGCCCACCATGTTTCCACAGACACCTTGCTCCTACCTTTATCTCTCACATTTGTTGAAAAAAATGTCTACCTTTTTGGGAGTCTACAGTTCAAACCTCCCTACTTAACATATTTTACTCACTAAATAAAGGACACATTCTTTATTTTTTTCAGTTTTATTGAGGTATAACTGACAAATAATGGTTGTAAGATCTTTAAAATTTTTTAAGTTTATTTTGAGAGAGAGAGAGAGAGAGAGAGAACAAGCAAGGGAGGGGCAGAGAGAGAAGGAGAGAGAGAAAATCCCAAGCAGGCTCCACAGTGTCAGCGCAGAGCCTGACTTGGGGCTCAAACTCACGAACTGTGAGATCATGACCTGAGCCAAAACCAAGATTCGAATGCTTAACCAACTGAGCCACCCAGGTACCCCACGTTGCAAGATCTTTAAGGTATACATTGTGGTGATTTAAGAATACATCGTGAAAGGATTCTGCCCATGTAGTTCATTAATACATCCATCATCTCACATATTTATCTTTCTTTTTTAGTGAGAATATTTAAGTTCTACACTCTCAGCAAATTTCAATTATATAATACGGTGTTATAAACTACAGTCACCATGTTATACATTAGATCTTCAGACCATATTCATCTTATCACTGACAAGGCAGATTTAAAATATATTAAATAGGAGTTAAAATCATTATGTAAGAATTTTCAAAGGAGATTTCAAGACTGGCAGGTAGAGGCTCTAAGCAGAGAAAATGAATGTGAATGTGTGTGTGTTTTTTTTTTTAATCTGGACCATAAGGAAAGGAAAAGAACCCTTACATTTAAATAGCAGCCACTATGTTTTTCGAAGTGCTTTCTTACTGGGAATGTTATAGGTATACTATATATTGTAAAGGAAACTGAAGACGTACTCTAATCTGGCACTTTCATTTTACAGATGAAGAAACTGAGGCCCATTGCCTCGTTAAGGATGGCTAACATCAACCAGTCACATACTCTACACCTACAAGTAAATGCCTCACATGTGTCTTCTGCATAAACCTCAGTACAATCTCCATTTAACAGTTGGGGAAACTAACTCAGAACAGTTCAGTAAACACAGGGCAAGCTGCACAATTTGCAGGGCCCAGTGCAAAATGCAAATGTAGGGTCCCTTGTTCAAAAATTAAGAATTTCAACACAGCAACAGAGAATTAAACCAAGTGCAAGGCCCTTTCAACTGTCTGGCTCTGAAGGACTGCACAGGTCACATACATGCCCATGAAGTTGAGCCTGGGTGTACAGTTAGTACAAGTAGCGGAGCTGGAACTTAAACCCACTTCCTCAGATCTCAAAGTTTCTACACTTAACCACTACTTTACTGTGTCTCCTGGGGAATTTAAGGGATCAGCTCACCCAAGGTCTCACCATTGGTCTACAACAGAGATAAAATATGAGCCCCGGAAGCTTGACACCAGTTGCCCATGGCCACAGCGCCCTGTCCCTCTTCCAGGTGATTGAGATCAGCTAGTTATGGGCAACTGGAGAGGAGCAGCTGTCACCATTACAGCTGAATCGGCTTGCTGCTGGCTGGCCCAGCCCTGCCCACCACCTGCTCCACACTCTAAAATCAGCCTTTGTACGGCCTGGCTTCTGGGAAAGAAAAGGCACTAGGAGGAAATTTGGGGGAGGTGGTTCTTCTTCTGGTTCGTTCGTTCCTTCCTTCCTTCCTTCCTTCCTTCTTCCTTCCTTCTTCCTTCCTTCTTTCTTCCTTCCTTCTTTCTTTCTTCCTTCTTTCTTTCTTTCTTTCTCTTTCTTTCTCTCTCTCTCTTTCTTTCTTTCTTTCTTCTTTCTTTCTTTCTTTTCTTTCTTTCTTTCCTTCCTTCCCTCCTTCTTTCCTTCCTTCCTTCTTTCTTTCCTTCTTTATTTCTTTCCTTCTTTCTTTCTTTCTCTTTTTCTTTCTCTCTCTGTCTCTTCCTTCCTTCCTTCTTCCTTCCTTCCTTCTTTCTTCTTTCTTCCTTCCTTCCTTCTTTCTTTCTTTCTTCTCTCTTTCTTTCTTTCTTTCCTTCTTTCTCTCTCTTTCTCTCTCTCTTTCTCTTTCTCTCTTTCTCTCTCTCTCTCTCTTTCTCTCTTTCTCTCTCTCTCTCTTTCTTTCTTCCTTCCTTCCTTCCTTTCCTTCCTTTCTTTTTTTCTTTCATTTTTTTTTAGTCTCCCTTCAGTAGATCCTCTCTGGGGCCAGTCTAGACACATATTTTGAAAAAGTCTCCCCCTTCCCCATGGTCCTGATATACAACCTTGGGTACTGATTTTAGTCTAATAAAGGAGAGCTACGAAAGCATCTCAGGTACCTCTAAGAAACTGATCACCAGGGCAACTATTACTGTGGAAATTACAGTACACTTGGAGAAAAACATACTAGGATTTAGAATTCTAACTCTGACACTTATTTGTTGTCTGACTCTGACCATTCATTTCACTTCTTTGAACTTCAGTTTCCTCATCTATAAACTAAGGATACCTCCATTAATTTATCTGACTCGTAAAGTGTGCTCAAAGATTCATTGCCCTGTGCCTGACACACATATAATCATTAAGTCTTTTTTTTTTTTTAAACGAAGGGGGAAAAAATCCTCTAGGCAAAATAACTGCTTTTTAAAACAAAAATTATATCCAACGTTAGGGAGGATTTCCCTAAGATACTCAATTTGTTAGGGAAACAAATCTCTAACCCCAGCACCTGTTCTAACTCTCCTTCCCCCAAAATAGATAAGGATGTAAAATCCTTTTCTCCTCTACCCCCACTCAAGAAAAAGCTTCTTGAAAAAACTAGTCAATCCAACTATGAATCCAAATAAAATAGAAAATCCACAGGACGGCTCTGAAATAGCACTCTGTGTACCTGCTATATATCATGTGAGCTAGTGTCCTAAGGGAGACCTTTCTCCCAGTTACCTATCTATATTCTCAGCTTCCTTAATGAGGCTTAAGAAAAATTTCTGTCGTGAAATTGGGTTTTCTGTTGTTTTCTTCCCAGATCTCCAAAATTAGCCTCAGTGCACCAGGCTGGCTTTTCCTAGAACATCAAATTCTGCCAAACCACCCTGCCCCCAAGCCGAACAAACTGACAATGAGATCAAGTTTACCTTTGCTGCCATAGCAAAACACTGCCTATTGCTCTGGCATAACCTTTGAAAACGCCTTTTTATTTATTGTGACAGCAGAATGCTCCACTGTAAAAATAGTTACATACATAGACAAAGCCTGAAAGAAATCACACAAAGAATAAGAGCCGCTGTGTTAAGAGGGATGAGAGTACCTGCAAGTTATTCCCACAAGCCTAACCTGAAATATAAATTTCAAAAAGCTGTCACTTTGCAAAGATGACTGCAAACTAAAAGCTTTCAGGTCCCCACCCCTCCGACTCCAGGCTACCACTTAACGACATTATCCTCACCTCCCTCCATTTCAGGAGTCTTAACTCTGAGCAGCAGCCTTGCCTCCCTTTGCCAGTTCTCATATTTATCAACTCTTCAGGGATATTTAATAGCAGTGACCACTTCACTCTGGAAATCTTCACTTCCTGGGGACTGTTCTAACATTACTCCTTGGTCACTCCTACTCTGGCTTCTCTGGAGGTTCTGGTGCTGGCTCTGTTACCAACCAGGTTTTGAACTTTAGGAGTGCTTCTCCAATTTCAGCCTGCATCAGAATCCCCTGGAGAGCTTATTCAAACAGAGCTGGGTCTCAACCCCAGAGTTTCTCCTTTAGTGGCTTTGGGGTGGGACCCTAGAATTTGCCTTTCTAAGAGTTCCCAGGTGATGCCACAACTACCTGGAGTCCACACTTTGAGATCACTCTTCTAGGTAAAACAGTACAAAACTAGATTTAGATTAGACCAGGGTTTCTCAACCTCCACACTACTGACTCTTTGTTGTTGGGGGCTGTCTTGTGCACCGTCGGATGTTTAGCAGCACCCTTGGCCTCTACCACATGCCAGTAACCACACCACCCGCAGCCAATTGTCACAACCGAAACACTGGCAACCAAGCTCCTTTTCTGTGACGTGATAAAGCCTCCTCCTATTTGTACAAGATACAGATCTTTCTAGGGGCGCCTGGGTGGCGCAGTCGGTTAAGCGTCCAACTTCAGCCAGGTCACGATCTCACGGTCCGTGAGTTCGAGCCCCGCGTCGGGCTCTGGGCTGATGGCTCGGAGCCTGGAGCCTGTTTCCGATTCTGTGTCTCCCTCTCTCTCTGCCCCTCCCCCGTTCATGCTCTGTCTCTCTCTGTCGCAAAAATAAATAAATGTTGAAAAAAAATTTAAAAAAATGTTTATTACTTCACAAAATCATCAAGTTGAAGATGTCACAAAAAGAGAAATGTCTATTCATGTCTTCTGCCCATTTTTTAATCTGGTTATTTGTTATTTGGGTGTTGAGTTTTATAAGTTCTTTATATATTTTGGATGCTAACCCTTTATCAGATATTTCATTTAAAAATATCTTTTCCGATCAGGAACACGACAGGGATGCCCACTCTCACCGCTGTTGTTTAATACAGTGTTGGAAGTTCTAGCATCAGCAATCAGACAACAAAAGGAAATCAAATGCATCGAAATTGGCAAAGATAAAGTCAAGCTTTCGCTTCTTGCAGATGACAGGATATTATACATGGAAAACCCGACAGACTTCACCAAAAGTCTGCTAGAACTGATACATGAATTCAGCAAAGTTGCAGGATACAAAATCAATGTACAGAAATCAGTTGCATTCTTATACACTAACAATGAAGCAACAGAAAGACAAATAAAGAAACTGACCCCATTCACAATTGCACCAAGAAGCATAAAATACCTAGGAATAAATCTAACCAAAGATGTAAAAGATCTGTATGCTGAAAACTATAGAAAGCTTATGAAGGTAATTGAAGAAGATTTAAAGAAATGGAAAGACATTCCCTGCTCATGGATTGGAAGGATAAATATTGTCAAAATGTCAATACTACCCAAAGCTATCTACACATTCAATGCAATCCCAATCAAAATTGCACCAGCATTCTTCTCAAAACTAGAACGAGCAATCCTAAAATTTCTATGGAACCCCAAAAGACCCCGAATAGCCAAAGTAATTTTGAAGAAGAAGACCAAAGCAGGAGGCATCACAATCCCAGACTTTAGCCTCCACTACAAAGCTGTCATCATCAAGACAGCATGGTATTGGCACAAAAACAGACACATAGACCAATGGAATAGAATAGAAACCCCAGAACTAGACCCACAAACGTATGGCCAACTCATCTTTGACAAAGCAGGAAAGAACATCCAATGGAAACAAGACAGTCTCTTTAACAAATGGTGCTGGGAGAACTGGACAGCAACATGCAGAAGGTTGAAACTAGACCACTTTCTCACACCATTCACAAAAATAAACT
>NW_024416183.1:0-1239 GCF_014898765.1 Herpailurus yagouaroundi | reverse complement strand
ATCCAATGTCTCATTCAGGGCCCTTGTTTCTTTATTGACCGTGTGTCTAGATGATCTATCCATTTCTGTAAGTGGGGTGTTAAAGTCCCCTGCAATTACCACATTCTTATCAATAAGGTTGCTTATGTTTATGAGTAATTGTTTTATATATTTGGGCGCTCCGGTATTCGGTGCATAGACGTTTATAATTGTTAGCTCTTCCTGATGGATAGACCCTGTCACTATTATATAATGTCCTTCTTCATCTCTTGTTACAGCCTTTAATTTAAAGTCTAGTTTTTCTGATATAAGTATGGCTACTCCAGCTTTCTTTTGGCTTCCAGTAGCATAATCAATAGTTCTCCATCCCCTCACTCTCAATCTAAAGGTGTCCTCAGGTCTAAAATGAGTCTCTTGTAGACAGCAAATAGATGGGTCTTGTTTTTTTATCCATTCTGATACCCTATGTCTTTTGGTTGGCGCATTTAATCCATTTACATTCAGTGTTATTATAGAAAGATATGGGTTTAGAGTCATTGTGATGTCTGTATGTTTTATGCTTGTAGTGATGTCTCTGGTACTTTGTCTCACAGGGTCCCCCTTAGGATCTCTTGTAGGGCTGGTTTAGTGGTGACAAATTCCTTCAGTTTTTGTTTGTTTGGGAAGACCTTTATCTCTCCTTCTATTCTAAATGACAGACTTACTGGATAAAGGATTCTCGGCTGCATATTTTTTCTCTCTAGCACACTGAAAATCTCGTGCCAATTCTTTCTGGGCTGCCAAGTTTCAAAAGAGAGATCAGTCACGAGTCTTATAGGTCTCCCTTTATATGTGAGGGCACGTTTACCCCTTGCTGCTTTCAGAATTTTCTCTTTATCCTTGTATTTTGCCAGTTTCACTATGATATGTCATGCAGAAGGTCGATTCAAGTTACGTCTGAAGGGAGTTCTCTGTGCCTCTTGGATTTCAATGCCTTTTTCCTTCCCCACTTCAGGGAAGTTCTCAGCTATTATTTCTTCAAGTACCCCTTCAGCACCTTTCCCTCTCTCTTCCTCCTCTGGGATACCAATTATGTGTATATTATTTCTTTTTAGTGTATCACTTAGTTCTCTAATTTTCCCCTCATACTCCTGGATTTTTTTATCTCTCTTTTTCTCAGCTTCCTCTTTTTTCCATAACTTTATCTTCTAGTTCACCTATTCTCTCCTCTGCTTCTTCAATCCGAGCCGTGGTGGTTTCCATTTTGTTATGCATTTCGTT
>NW_024416182.1:0-1076 GCF_014898765.1 Herpailurus yagouaroundi | reverse complement strand
TAGGAATAAATCTAACCAAAGATGTAAAGGATCTGTATGCTGAAAACTATAGAAAGCTTATGAAGGTAATTGAAGAAGATTTAAAGAAATGGAAAGACATTCCCTGCTCATGGATTGGAAGAATAAATATTGTCAAAATGTCAATACTACCCAAAGGTATCTACACATTCAATGCAATCCCAATCAAAATTGCACCACCATTCTTCTCGAAACTAGAACAAGCAATCCTAAAATTCATAATGGAACCACAAAAGGCCCCGAATAGCCAAAGGAATTTTGAAGAAGAAGACCAAAGCAGGAGGCATCACAATCCCAGACTTTAGCCTCTACTACAAAGCTGTCATCATCAAGACAGCATGGTATTGGCACAAAAACAGACACATAGACCAATGGAATAGAATAGAAACCCCAGAACTAGACCCACAAACGTATGGCCAACTCATCTTTGACAAAGCAGGAAAGAACATCCAATGGAAAAAAGACAGTCTCTTTAACAAATGGTGCTGGGAGAACTGGACAGCAACATGCAGAAGGTTGAAACTAGACCACTTTCTCACACCATTCACAAAAATAAACTCAAAATGGATAAAGGACCTGAATGTGAGACAGGAAACCATCAAAACCTTAGAGGAGAAAGCAGGAAAAGACCTCTCTGACCTCAGCCGTAGCAATCTCTTACTCGACACATCCCCAAAGGCAAGGGAATTAAAAGCAAAAGTGAATTACTGGGACCTTATGAAGATAAAAAGCTTCTGCACAGCAAAGGAAACAACCAACAAAACTAAAAGGCAACCAACGGAATGGGAAAAGATATTTGCAAATGACATATCGGACAAAGGGCTAGTCTCCAAAATCTATAAAGAGCTCACCAAACTCCACACCCGAAAAGCAAATAACCCAGTGAAGAAATGGGCAGAAAACATGAATAGACACTTCTCTAAAGAAGACATCCGGATGGCCAACAGGCACATGAAAAGATGTTCAGCGTCGCTCCTTATCAGGGAAATACAAATCAAAACCACACTCAGGTATCACCTCACGCCAGTCAGAGTGGCCAAAATGAACAAATCAGGAGA
>NW_024416181.1:0-1268 GCF_014898765.1 Herpailurus yagouaroundi | reverse complement strand
AATGTGGTGTATCACGTTGATTGATTTGCGAATGTTGAACCAGCCCTGCATCCCAGGAATGAATCCCACTTGATCATGGTGAACAATTCTTTTTATATGCCGTTGAATTCGATTTGCTAGTATCTTATTGAGAATTTTGGCATCCGTATTCATCAGGGATATTGGCCTGTAGTTCTCTTTTTTTACTGGGTCTCTGTCTGGTTTAGGAATCAAAGTAATACTGGCTTCATAGAATGAGTCTGGAAGTTTTCCTTCCCTTTCTATTTCTTGGAATAGCTTGAGAAGGATAGGTATTATCTCTGCTTTAAACGTCTGGTAGAACTCCCCTGGGAAGCCATCTGGTCCTGGACTCTTATTTGTTGGGAGATTTTTGATAACCGATTCAATTTCTTCGCTGGTGATGGGTCTGTTCAAGCTTTCTATTTCCTCCTGATTGAGTTTTGGAAGAGTGTGGGTGTTCAGGAATTTGTCCATTTCTTCCAGGTTGTCCAATTTGTTGGCATATAATTTTTCATAGTATTCCCTGATAATTGTTTGTATCTCTGAGGGATTGGTTGTAATCATTCCATTTTCATTCATGATTTTATCTATTTGGGTCATCTCCCGTTTCTTTTTGAGAAGCCTGGCTAGAGGTTTGTCAATTTTGTTTATTTTTTCAAAAAACCAACTCTTGGTTTCGTTGATCTGCTCTACAGTTTTTTTAGATTCTATATTGTTTATTTCTGCTCTGATCTTTATTATTTCTCTTCTTCTGCTGGGTTTAGGCTGCCTTTGCTGTTCTGCTTCTAGTTCCTTTAGGTGTGCTGTTAGATTTTGTATTTGGGATTTTTCTTGTTTCTTGAGATAGGCCTGGATTGCAATGTATTTTCCTCTCAGGACTGCCTTCGCTGCGTCCCAAAGCGTTTGGATTGTTGTATTTTCATTTTCGTTTGTTTCCATATATTTTTTAATTTCTTCTCTAATTGCCTGGTTGACCCACTCATTCGTTAGTAGGGTGTTCTTTAACCTCCATGCTTTTGGAGGTTTTCCAGACTTTTTTCTGTGGTTGATTTCAAGCTTCATAGCATTGTGGTCTGAAAGTATGCATGGTATGATTTCAATTCTTGTAAACTTATGAAGGGCTGTTTTGTGACCCAGTATATGATCTATCTTGGAGAATGTTCCATGTGCACTCGAGAAGAAAGTATATTCTGTTGCTTTGGGATGCAGAGTTCTAAATAGATCTGTCAAGTCCATCTGATCCAATGTCTCATTCAGGGCCCTTGTTT
>NW_024416180.1:0-1229 GCF_014898765.1 Herpailurus yagouaroundi | reverse complement strand
CGCTCCACGGACTGGCGGGAGGGAGCCGGGGCGGAGGGGCGGCTCGCCGGCCAAGCAGAGCCCCCGAGTCTGGCTTGCAAAAAGCGGAGGGGCCTGACGACCTGTGTTCCGACAGCAAGCGTGACTTAGCGTCAGGGAGGTCATAAGTTAACAGCTCTGCTCAGAAAGCAGGAAGGCTGGAGGACAAAGGGAAGGAGAGCTGCTGAGCCCTCGGACAACAGAGCTCAGTTTGGTGGGGAACAAAGGCGCTCGCCAGCGCCATCTCCCCCGCCCATCCCCCAGCCAAAATCCCAAAGAGAACCATTTCCTGCCAGGGAACTTGCTCGCTCCGCGCAAACACCCAACTCTGCGCTTCTGCGGAGCCAAACCTCCGGCAGCGGATCTGACTCCCTCCTGCTGCCACAGGGCCCCTCCTGAAGTGGATCACCTAAGGAGAAGCAAGCTAAGCCTGCCCCTCCTGCCCCTGTGCACCTTGCCTACCCACCCCAGCTAAGACGCCAGATCCCCAGCATCACAAGCCTGGCAGTTTGCAAGTAGCCCAGACAGGCCACCCCAACCCACAGTGAATCCCGCCCCTAGGAGAGGGCAAGAGAAGGCACGCACCAGTGTGACTGTGGCCCCAGCGGTGGGCTGGGGGCAGACATCAGGTCTGACTGCGGCTCCGCCCACCAACTCCAGTTATACACCACAGCACAGGGGAAGTGCCCTGCAGGTCCTCACCATGCCAGGGACTATCCAAAATGACCAAGCGGAAGAATTCCCCTCAGAAGAATCTCCAGGAAATAACAGCTAATGAGCTGATCAAAAAGGATTTAAATAATATAACAGAAAGTGAATTTAGAATAATAGTCATAAAATTAATCGCTGGGCTTGAAAACAGTATAGCTGACAGCAGAGAATCTCTTGCTACAGAGATCAAGGGACTAAGGAACAGTCACCAGGAGCTGAAAAACGCTTTAAACGAAATGCATAACAAAATGGAAACCACCTCCGCTCAGATTGAAGAGGCAGAGGAGAGAATAGGTGAACTAGAAGATAAAGTTATGGAAAAAGAGGAAGCTGAGAAAAAGAGAGATAAAAAAATCCAGGAGTATGAGGGGAAAATTAGAGAACTAAGTGATACACTAAAAAGAAATAATCTACGCATAATTGGTATCCCAGAGGAGGAAGAGAGAGGGAAAGGTGCTGAAGGGGTACTTGAAGAAATAATAGCTGAGAACTTCCCTGAA
>NW_024416179.1:0-1434 GCF_014898765.1 Herpailurus yagouaroundi | reverse complement strand
ACTTATGAAGGGCTGTTTTGTGACCCAGTATATGATCTATCTTGGAGAATGTTCCATGTGCACTCGAGAAGAAAGTCTATTCTGTTGCTTTGGGATGCAGAGTTCTAAATAGATCTGTCAAGTCCATCTGATCCAATGTCTCATTCAGGGCCCTTGTTTCTTTATTGACCGTGTGTCTAGATGATCTATCCATTTCTGTAAGTGGGGTGTTAAAGTCCCCTTCAATGACCACATTCTTATCAATAAGGTTGCTTGTGTTTATGAGTAATTGTTTTATATATTTGGGCGCTCCTGTATTCGGCGCATAGACATTTATAATTGTTAGCTCTTCCTGATGGATAGACCCTGTCACTATTATATAATGTCCTTCTTCATCTCTTGTTACAGCCTTTAATTTAAAGTCTAGTTTTCTGATATAAGTATGGCTACTCCAGCTTTCTTTTGGCTTCCAGTAGCATGATAAATAGTTCTCCATCCCCTCACTCTCAATCTAAAGGTGTCCTCAGGTCTAAAATGAGTCTCTTGTAGACAGCAAATAGATGGGTCTTGTTTTTTTATCCATTCTGATACCCTATGTCTTTTGGTTGGCGCATTTAATCCATTTACATTCAGTGTTATTATAGAAAGATATGGGTTTAGAGTGATTGTGATGTCTGTATGTTTTATGCTTGTAGTGATGTCTCTGATACTTTGTCTCACAGGGTCCCCCTTAGGATCTCTTGGAGGGCTGGTTTAGTGGTGACAAATTCCTTCAGTTTTTGTTTGTTTGGGAAGGCCTTTATCTCTCCTTCTATTCTAAATGACAGGCTTGCTGGATAAAGGATTCTCGGCTGCATATTTTTTCTGTCTAGCACACTGAAAATCTCGTGCCAATTCTTTCTGGCCTGCCAAGTTTCAAAAGAGAGATCAGTCACGAGTCTTATAGGTCTCCCTTTATATGTGAGGGCACGTTTACCCCTTGCTGCTTTCAGAATTTTCTCTTTATCCTTGTATTTTGCCAGTTTCACTATGATATGTCATGCAGAAGATCGATTCAAGTGACATCTGAAGGGAGTTCTCTGTGCCTCTTGGATTTCAATGCCTTTTTCCTTCCCCACTTCAGGGAAGTTCTCAGCTATGATTTCTTCAAGTACCCCTTCAGCACCTTTCCCTCTCTCTTCCTCCTCTGGGATACCAATTATGTGTATATTATTTCTTTTTAGTGTATCACTTAGTTCTCTAATTTTCCCCTCATACTCCTGGATTTTTTTATCTCTCTTTTTCTCAGCTTCCTCTTTTTCCATAACTTTATCTTCTAGTTCACCTATTCTCTCCTCTGCCTCTTCAATCCGAGCCGTGGTGGTTTCCATTTTGTTATGCATTTCGTTTAAAGCGTTTTTCAGCTCCCCGTGACTGTTCCTTAGTCCCTTGATCTCTGTAGCAAGAGATTCTCTG
>NW_024416178.1:0-1172 GCF_014898765.1 Herpailurus yagouaroundi | reverse complement strand
CAAAATCCCAAAGAGAACCAGTTCCTGCCAGGGAACTTGCTCGTTCCGCTCCGGGCAAACACCCAACTCTGCGCTTCTGCGGAGCCAAACCTCCGGCAGCGGATCTGACTCCCTCCTGCTGCCACAGGGCCCCTCCTGAAGTGGATCACCTAAGGAGAAGCAAGCTAAGCCTGCCCCTCCTGCCCCTGTGCACCTTGCTTACCCACCCCAGCTAAGACTCCAGATCCCCAGCATCACAAGCCTGGCAGTGTGCAAGTAGCCCAGACAGGCCACCCCACCCCACAGTGAATCCTGCCCCTAGGAGAGGGGAAGAGAAGGCACACACCAGTCTGACTGTGGCCCCAGCGGTGGGCTGGGGGCAGACATCAGGTCTGACTGCGGCTCCGCCCACCAACTCCAGCTATACACCACAGCACAGGGGAAGTGCCCTGCAGGTCCTCACCACGCCAGGGACTATCCAAAATGACCAAGCGGAAGAATTCCCCTCAGAAGAATCTCCAGGAAATAACAGCTAATGAGCTGATCAAAAAGGATTTAAATAATATAACAGAAAGTGAATTTAGAATAATAGTCATAAAATTAATCGCTGGGCTTGAAAACAGTATAGCTGACAGCAGAGAATCTCTTGCTACAGAGATCAAGGGACTAAGGAACAGTCACGAGGAGCTGAAAAACGCTTTAAACAAAATGCATAACAAAATGGAAACCACCACGGCTCGGATTGAAGAGGCAGAGGAGAGAATAGGTGAACTAGAAGATAAAGTTATGGAAAAAGAGGAAGCTGAGAAAAAGAGAGAAAAAAATCCAGGAGTATGAGGGGAAAATCAGAGAACTAAGTGATACACTAAAAAGAAATAATATACGCATAATTGGTATCCCAGAGGAGGAAGAGAGAGGGAAAGGTGCTGAAGGGGTACTTGAAGAAATAGTAGCTGAGAACTTCCCTGAACTGGGGAAGGAAAAAGGCATTGAAATCCAAGAGGCACAGAGAACTCCCTTCAGACGTAACTTGAATCGATCTTCTGCATGACATATCATAGTGAAACTGGCAAAATATAAGGATAAAGAGAAAATTCTGAAAGCAGCAAGGGGTAAACGTGCCCTCACATATAAAGGGAGACCTATAAGACTCGTGACTGATCTCTCTTTTGAAACTTGGCAGGCCAGAAAGA
>NW_024416177.1:0-2027 GCF_014898765.1 Herpailurus yagouaroundi | reverse complement strand
CAGGCACCGTCCCTTGTGCCCTCAACTCAGCCCTTCGCGGAGACCACTGCCCTGCTGTGGGTTCGGTGCCTGGAGCCTCCTGGGTGCTAACCTTAACCCTAACCCTACCCCAAACGGGGACCCTCCACGGAAACCTAAGCCTGCCTCGATCCCAGCCCTGCAATTGAGCCGCCTTTCGGCACGAGCCCTCACTTCAGCCCTCGAGGGAGGTCACGAGACTGGAGTCGCTTCGGCCCTGGCGACGTCCCTAGCCCGAACCCTAACCCTAGCTAAGGCTCTCTGCCCATGGGACCCAATTCCAACGTCTGACAACATCACGCGCCTGGAGTCCAGATGTGGGGCAGGCTGACTCGGCCTGGAAGCCAGAAGCTCCCCATGTCGTTTCCCAGGCCAGCCTGCAGCTGTCCGAGAGGATTCCAGAGGCCTCGTCGACCAGGGTGGATCGACGTGTATGGCCTAGGCCGCCAAAGATGGATCCTGACAGGCACCGTCCCTTGTGCCCGCAACTCAGACCTTGGCGGAGACTACTGCCCTGCTGAGGATTCGGCGCCTGGAGACTCCTGGGAGCTAACCCTAACCCTAACCCTACCCCGAACCGGGAACCTCCACCGAAACCTAAGCTTCCCTCGAACCCTAACCCTGCAATGGAGCCGCCTTCTGGCATGGGCCCTCACTTCAGTCCTCAAGGGAGATCACGAGACTGGAGTCTCTTCGGCCCTGGCGACGTCCCTGGCCCGAACCCTAACCCTAGCTAAGGCTCTCTCCCCATGGGGACCCAAATCCAACGTCTGACAACATCACTCGTCTGAGGTCCAGAAGCGGTGTAGACTCACTCGGCATGGAAGCTGGAAGCTCCCCATGTCGTTTGCCAGGCCCGGCTGCAGCTGCCCGTGAGGATTCCGGAGGCCTCCTCGACCAGGGGCGGATCGACGAGTGTGGCCTTGGCAGCCAAAGACGGATCCTGACAGGCACCGTCCCTTGTGCCCTCAACTCAGCCCTTCGCGGAGACCACTGCCCTGCTGTGGGTTCGGCTCCTGGAGCCTCCTGGGTGCTAACCCTAACCCTAACCCTACCCCAAACGGGGACCCTCCACGGAAACCTAAGCCTGCCTCGATCCCTAACCCTACAATTGAGCCGCCTTCTGGCATGGGCCCTCACTTCAGCCCTCGAGGGAGATCTTGAGACCGGAGTCGCTTCGGCCCTGGCGACGTCCCTAGCCCGAACCCTAACCCTAGCTAAGCCTATCTCCCCATGGGACCCAATTACAACGTCTGACAATATCACGCGCCTGGAGTCCAGATGCGGGGCAGGCTGACTTGGCATGGAAGCTGGAAGCTCCCCATGTCTTTTCCCAGGCCAGCCTGCAGCTGTCCGAGAGGATTCCAGAATCCTCCTCGACCAGGGGGGATCGACGTGTATGGCCTTGGCAGCCAAAGATGGGTCCTGACCGGCACCGTCCCTTGTGCCCTGAACTCAGACCTTGGCGGAGACTACTGCCCTGCTGAGTGTTCGGCGCCTGGAACCTCCTGGGAGCTAACCCTAACCCTAACCCTACACTAACCCTAACCCTAACCCTAACCCTAACCCTAACCCTAACCCTAACCCTAACCCCTAACCCTACCCCTAACCCTAATCCTAACCTTGAAGCTCACCATGTCGTTTCCAAGCACGGGTGCAGCTGCCCGAGAAGATTCCGGAGGCCTCCTCGACCAGGGGCGCATCGACATGTGTGGCCTTGGCAGCCAAAGACGGATCCTGACCCAAACCGTCCCTTGTGCCATCAAATCAGCCCTTCGTGGAGACCACTGCCCTGCTGTGGTTTCGCTCCTGGAGCCTCTTGGGAGCTCACCCTAACCCTAAAACTACCCCAATCCCAGGCCCTCCAACGAAACCTAAGGCTGCCTCAACCATTAACCCTGGAATTGAGCCCCCTCCTGGCAAGGGCTCTCACTTCAGTCTTCGAGGGAGATCATGAGACCAGAGTCGCTTCGGCCCTGGCGACGTCCCTGGACCGAACCCTAACCCTA
>NW_024416176.1:0-2568 GCF_014898765.1 Herpailurus yagouaroundi | reverse complement strand
CTTGTGTATGGGGTCAGTTTCTGGATTCTCTGTTCTATCTCTTGATCAGTGTGTCCATCTTTCTTCAATATCACACTGCCTTGATTACTGGACGTTTATAGTAAGTCATAAAATGGTGCAACATGAGTTCTCCAACTTGGTTATTTTTCAGAGCTCTTTGGCTGTTCTCGTTCCTTTGTCTTTTCACACATATTTTAGAATGAGCTTGCTGAAATCCACAAAAAAATCCTGGGATGTCGACTGGGATTATGTTCAATCTCTAGATCAAGTTGTTAATTGACATCTTACCAGCGAGGCTTCCATGGCTAGATATGGCATATGTCTCCATTTATTTATATCTTCCTTGATTTACCCAATCAGCCTTCTGTGGCTTTTCGCGTACAGATCCTGTGCATGGTTGTTAGAGTTAAATGTAAGTATTTCAATGTTTGGTGTGATTTCAAATGGTTCTTTACAAAACAGTTCATATTCTAATTGTTCATTGCTTATGTATAAAAATGAGACTGAGTTTTCTATATTCACCGTGTATTCTGGGGCTTATTTAATTATGTTTGAGTTCTAGAAAACTGATGTATACTCCTTAGAAATTGTTTCATGTTGATAATCACATGATTTAAGAGTTGAGGCAGTTTTCAGGGCACCTTGATGACTTCATCAGTTGACTACCAGACTGCAGGGCTCATCAGCTCAGGTCATGGTCCTATGGTCAGGGGATTGAGCCCCGTTTGGGGCTCTGTGCTAAGCATGGAGCCTGCTTAAGCTTCTCTCTCTCTTTCTCTCTGTCTCTTTCTCTCCGCGTCTCCGCTCATTCTCTCTTTCCAAAATTCAAATTGAAAAATCAATAAATAAAAGAATCGAGATACTTTTATTTTTACTTTTTCCAATGCGAAGGCCTATTCTATGCCTTTTCTGTACATGCCACGCTTGTAAGCAGGGAGGTACTGGTGTTTATGTCGATTTGTACACAGGACTGGCTGAATCCCTGTTTTATTGTCTCCTTCCTTGGATTTCTCCCAAACTTTCCCCAATCAAAATAGGATTCAGAGGGACCCTATTCTAGTTTCGGTTCAAGATGGCTGTGTAGGACGGCCTTGAACTCAACTCCTCCAAGGTGAAGGAAGCTTTCAACTACCTCCACATCGACCTTAAAGTTTGTAATTGATTCACTTTTTCTTTCCTGCTTCTCTCTTTCTTTATGTTTATTTATTTTTGAGACAGAGGGAGACAGAGCGCAAGTGTGGGACGGGCAGAGAGAGATGGAGACATAGAATCGGAAACAGACTCCAGGCTCCGAGCTGTCAGCACAGGGCCCAGTGCGGAGCACGAACCCAGGAGCCATGAGATCATGACCTGAACTGGAAGTCGGATGCTTAATCAGCTGAGCCACCCAGGCACCCCCTCCCCATTCTCAGTTTATCTCTTAATTCAGGATCCTGAAAGCAAAATATCACCTCATGGGAACTGAAACCACCCCTCTATCAATAAGGACTCCCTGAAACAAAAAGACTCCACCCTCAAGCCCAAGAGAATGACCAACCCGACCTTAGTGAACACCTGTGTGTACCTACCTCTTTTTGTCCCCCATTTTCCTTACATAAACCTGGAGGTATTTTCATCACTTTACAGAGAGTCTTTGATGTCAGTCTGCTGTATCTCTGGTGTCGGCCTCTGAAAAAGTTCCCCATTTGTTTCACCTCCACTAGTTACTTTGAATTGTGATTTTGTCAGTAATGATTAGCCAAACCTCACCTTTTTTGGGTCCCCTAGAGCGAGGTCCTCTTGTGCCTGAACTCCCTGACTACGTTTTCTGGTGAACCAGCCAGAAGTTGTACTTCCAATTTGTCCAGCTCCCTGGGGATTGCACCTATTGATATAACAATTCCTCCTGAAGAGCTGAGGACTGACTGCAAAGATGGGGCCTAACAAAACATAGAAAATCAAAACACAACAGCAAGACAGTGAGACAGTAACAAAGAAAACACTCACCCCTAACGTTGCCAAGGGCAGTTGGGGAAGGGCCAGAAACAGACTCCTCTGGCCCTGGGCAGAAAACAGGAAGAAAAAAACAAACACTGCAGTTTGAAAAGAACAACTTTCATATAAAAGAGAGCATTAGAACTCTGTCAATGTCAGAGGAGCCACAGGAGTACTCTCTGGGTCATAGAGAAGGGAGAGTGGCAGGGGTACATTTTACATCCACATTTTTTCCTGTTTACTTCTTTTTGAGAAGCAGAAATACAAGCAGAGCAGGGGCAGAAAGAGGGGGACAGAAGATTCAGGGAAGGCTCTACACTGACAGCATCCAGCCCAATGTGGTTCTCAAATTCATGAACTGTGAAATCACGACCTGAGCTGATGTCAGATACTCAATCCACTGAGCCACCCAGCTGCCCCACATTCTCCATCCACCTGAAATGTATAGACCAGAGCAGGGTCCAGTTGCTGTAGCTGGCCTGCTGCCTCTTTAAGTTCCATGCCCACAATATGCACCAGCCCCAATTGCAGAGGACACACACACACACACACACACACACACACACACACACACACACACAGACACACACACAC
>NW_024416175.1:0-1127 GCF_014898765.1 Herpailurus yagouaroundi | reverse complement strand
GAGTATGAGGGGAAAATTAGAGAACTAAGTGATACACTAAAAAGAAATAATATACGCATAACTGGTATCCCAGAGGAGGAAGAGAGAGGGAAAGGTGCTGAAGGGGTACTTGAAGAAATAATAGCTGAGAACTTCCCTGAAGTGGGGAAGGAAAAAGGCATTGAAATCCAAGAGGCACAGAGAACTCCCTTCAGACGTAACTTGAATCGATCTTCTGCACGACATATCATAGTGAAACTGGCAAAATACAAGGAAAAAGAGAAAATTCTGAAAGCAGCAAGGGGTAAACGTGCCCTCACATATAAAGGGAGACCTATAAGACTCGTGACTGATCTCTCTTTTGAAACTTGGCAGGCCAGAAAGAGTTGGCACGAGATTTTCAGTTTGCTAGACAGAAAAAATATGCAGCCGAGAATCCTTTATCCAGCAAGCCTGTCATTTACAATAGAAGGAGAGATAAAGGTCTTCCCAAACAAACAAAAACTGAAGGAATTTGTCACCACTAAACCAGCCCTACAAGAGATCCTAAGGGGGACCCTGTGAGACAAAGTACCAGAGACATCACTACAAGCATAAAACATACAGACATCACAATGACTCTAAACCCATATCTTTCTATAATAACACTGAATGTAAATGGATTAAATGCGCCAACCAAAAGACATAGGGTATCAGAATGGATAAAAAAACAAGACCCATCTATTTGCTGTCTACAAGAGACTCATTTTAGACCTGAGGACACCTTTAGATTGAGAGTGAGGGGATGGAGAACTATTTATCATGCTACTGGAAGCCAAAAGAAAGCTGGAGTAGCCATACTTATATCAGACAAACTAGACTTTAAATTAAAGGCTGTAACAAGAGATGAAGAAGGACATTATATAATAGTGACAGGGTCTATCCATCAGGAAGAGCTAACAATTATAAATGTCTATGCGCCGAATACTGGAGCGCCCAAATATATAAAACAATTACTCATAAACACAAGCAACCTTATTGATAAGAATGTGGTAATTGCAGCGGACTTTAACACCCCACTTACAGAAATGGATAGATCATCTAGACACACGGTCAATAAAGAAACAAGGGCCCTGAATGAGACATTGGATCAGATGGACTTGACAGAT
>NW_024416174.1:0-2079 GCF_014898765.1 Herpailurus yagouaroundi | reverse complement strand
GGCCGTCACCAAGTACACCAGCTCCAAGTGAGTGCTGGGAGGCACGATCCAACCCAAAGGCTCTTTTCAGAGCCACAGATTTTCACCACCGGAGCTGTGCGCTGACACGCGCTGGGGTCTTTTTGGGCATTCAGGTTACTGGGAACACACGGTACACCGTGACATGTCGGCTTTGGGTGGGAGATTTCGTCGTGGCCTGTAAAGACGTCCTCACCGGCGAAAACCCCGCAGGCAGAACAGCTAGCGCTCCCTCCCTGGGCCGTTGCAGCTCCAGATCGCCTTTCTTAAAAGACGCACAGGCGCGGAGGCTACTGGCGCCGCGTCTCGAAGCAGACCCTGGTGTCCACTTTACGGCAAGTATCACCCTACGGGTGTAAGCAGCCACAGTGACATTTGAAAAGCCCGCCATCTAGAGGCGGGACTTCCTCTCCCGGTGCCGCGGGGACCACAGCCCAGGCTCTTTGTGTGGGTCGGGCCCTCCCTCGCACTGCCCTTCCCCCACCCGTTTGCTCAAGGCTCCCCGGGTCCTGCTTAGGCGTGTACCACGGGCCTTTAAAATGTGTGCCTTCACCGGCTGCCGCCCTCCAGTGAGGACACGACGGTTCTTACCAGTTTTTGATCGTGCTTTACCTCTTTCTTAAGTTGCCCTCAAAAGGCTCTCGTCATTACATTTGATGTTTACACTGTAATGTGACAATACATTCCTCTCCCACTCCCATCCGTGACGCCCAGGTGACCGCCAAAAACAATTCTGGATATTCAAGCGCCACAGTCTCCTTACTAGTGCAGCCCCAGAATATGAAGTTGGCACAGCAGCCCCCAGTCCCTCCTCTGTCACTTGCGAGTTTACCCCTAAACCATCCACCTATTCTGTCTCCAGCTCTGGTCCCCAGCTCAGCTGAGCAAATGGGTGGTCCGGGGGAACACGGGGACCCAGGGGAGGTCAGAGGGTGGAGAGCAGGAAACGTGGACTCAGGATATGCATTTTACTGACCTGATGCTGGACACCAGGACCCAGAGGGCTAGGGGCTGTGATCACGTGATGCCAAAGAGCCTAAACCCAGAAAATTAAAAGCAGAATCTGTCTCCCCTCAATCAGGAGACATTGTGACCTGAGGCTTCTTTCTGGGGAGTTAGCTGAGAAAGGTTGGGCTGGCGGTACCTTACTAATGAATGGAAATAAAACTGTACTCAAGAATCGCTACCTCTATCCTCCAGAAATTTCTAGGCAGCCTTCCCAGCCAGTCTATCTGATCTCTATTCTCTCGCAGAGGCAAAATAAACACACCAAAAAAGAAAAGGAAAAAAAGAAAAAACAAAACAAAACAAGTAATTGTTTTCATTGCCAAGTTACAACTGCATTTCAACTTTTTATGATCACCTTGATTTCAGTTTGAGGTAATACTAAAACTCCTCTGTCCGTAGTGAGTCTCCTTTTCATTCCAGGGGAGTGGTTTTGTGAGAAAGCATACGTGACCGTGTATTATTCTTTCCCGTGTCTTTCAATGACCCCCGTGCTGGCTGCACAATATCAGACATCAAGGCCTGTAACCGGCCACTCACAGAACGCTCAAAGCAAACCTCAGTGGATGCTTTTCCTCCCGTTTTTTAGTTCTCTGCTTCTCGCCACCCCTTTTCTTGCTTTTTCACACTTTTTGGAATGCCCCCTGACCTCTCCAGCCTCCAGGCCTTTGCAACTGTTCTCTTCCTGAAATGTCCCTGATTCCACTTTTCTCCCCAACACACAGTTTTGTATTCAACAACTCTCCCTTCAGCTAGCTCAAAACGTTGAGGAAGCTACTGAACTGCCCTGTTAAAGGCTCTCACAGCTGTAAAGAACTGGCCCTATTCTCAGCCCCAAATTCCTCATTACTGACTGGCTGGGACCCTCAGCACTAGTGTGGTTGAATCAGGGCCTGCTCCCTGAGACCAGCCAGAAACGTTGCCTTCCCTGGAGCACAGGCAAGGAGGCAGGGGGGGGGACCTGAACAAACCCGAGGCTGGATTAGGAGGAGGGGAAGTGGCACTGACTGCCTCATACACACGCCTCTAGGCAGAAACAAGGAACATCCATTTGTC
>NW_024416173.1:0-1939 GCF_014898765.1 Herpailurus yagouaroundi | reverse complement strand
CTACAAAATCTATAAAGAACATCTCAAACTCGACACCCAAAAAACAAATAATCTAGTTAAGAAATGAGCAGAAAACATGAATAGACACTTTTCCAAAGAAGACATCCAGATGACAAAGAGACACATGAAAAAGTGCTCAAAAGCACTCATCATCAGGGAAATACAATTCAAAACCACAATGAGATACCACCTCACACTTGTCAGATTGGCTAAAATTAACAACACGAGAAACAACATGTATTGGTGACGATTTGGAGAAAGGGGAAATGCTTTTGTACTGTTGATGGGAATGCTGATTTGAAAGGACATATGCATCCCAATGTTTTTAGCAGCACTATCAACTATAGCCAAATTATTGAAAGAGCCCAAATGTCCATCGACTGATGAATGGATAAAGATGTGGTGTATATACACATATATACATTTGGATAAATACACACACACACACACACACACACACAATGGAATTATCACTCAGCCATAAATGAGAATGAAAACTTGGGAGAGAGGGAAGATGGCGGCGTAGGAGGACGCTGGGCTCACCGCGCGCCCTGCTGATCACTTAGATTCCACCTACACCTGCCTAAATAACCCAGAAAACCGCCAGAGGATAAGCAGAACGGAGTCGCCGGAGCCAAGCGCAGACGAGAGGCCCACGGAAGAGGGTAGGAAGGGCGGCGAGGCGGTGCGCGCTCCACTGACTGGCGGGAGGGAGCCAGGGCGGAGGGGCGGCTCGCCGGCCAAGCAGAGCCCCCGAGTCTGGCTTGCAAAAAGCAGAGGGGCCTGACGGACTGTGTTCCGACAGCAAGCGCGACTTAGCATCTGGGAGGTCATAAGTTAACAGCTCTGCTCAGAAAGCAGGAAGGCTGGAGGACAAAGGGAAGGAGAGCTGCTGAGCCCCCTGACGACAGAGCTCAGTTTGGTGGGGAACAAAGGCGCTCGCCAGCGCCATCTCCCCCGCCCATCCCCCAGCCAAAATCCCAAAGAGAACCAGTTCCTGCCAGGGAACTTGCTCACTCCGCGCAAACACCCAACTCTGTGCTTCTGCCGAGCCAAACCTCCGGCAGCGGATCTGACTCCCTCCCGCTGCCACAGGGCCCCTCCGGAAGTGGATCACCTAAGGAGAAGCAAGCTAAGCTTGCCCCTCCTGCCCCCGTGCACCTTGCCTCCCCACCCCAGCTAAGACGCCAGATCCCCAGCATCACAAGCCTGGCAGGTGCAAGTAGCCCAGACAGGCCACCCCACCCCACAGTGAATCCCGCCCCTAGGAGAGGGGAAGAGAAGGCACACACCAGTCTGACTGTGGCCCCAGCGGTGGGCTGGGGGCAGACATCAGGTCTGACTGCGGCTCCGCCCACCAACTCCAGTTATACACCACAGCACAGGGGAAGTGCCCTGCAGGTCCTCACCACGCCAGGGACTATCCGAAATGACCAAGCGGAAGAATTCCCCTCAGAAGAATCTCCAGGAAATAACAACAGCTAATGAGCTGATCACAAAGGATTTAAATAATATAACAGAAAGTGAATATAGAAGAATAGTCATAAAATTAATCACTGGGCTTGAAAACAGTATACAGGACAGCAGAGAATCTCTTGTTACAGAGATCAAGGGACTAAGGAACAGTCACGAGGAGCTGAAAAACGCTTTAAACGAAATGCATAACCAAATGGAAACCACCACGGCTCGTATTGAAGAGGCAGAGGAGAGAATAGGTGAACTAGAAGATAAAGTTATGGAAAAAGAGGAAGCTGAGAAAAAGAGAGATAAAAAAATCCAGGAGTATGAGGG
Source organism: Herpailurus yagouaroundi (assembly GCF_014898765.1). NCBI lineage: Eukaryota > Metazoa > Chordata > Mammalia > Carnivora > Felidae > Herpailurus > Herpailurus yagouaroundi. The sequence goes on along the minus strand of NW_024416173.1, from coordinate 148 downwards.
GAAAATTAGAGAACTAAGTGATACACTAAAAAGAAATAATATACGCATCATTGGTATCCCAGAGGAGGAAGAGAGAGGGAAAGGTGCTGAAGGGGTACTTGAAGAAATAATAGCTGAGAACTTCCCTGAAGTGGGGAAGGAAAAAGGC
>NW_024416172.1:0-11434 GCF_014898765.1 Herpailurus yagouaroundi | reverse complement strand
GGGGGGGTGGGAGGGAGGGAAGGGTGGGTGATGGGTATTGAGGAGGGCACCTTTTGGGATGAGCACTGGGTGTTGTATGGAAACCAATTTGACAATAAATTTCATATATTGAAAAAAATTAATAAAAGAAAAGAAAAAAAGACAAAAAAAAAACAAAGAGTTTGGCAGTTTTTTTTTCCATTTCAATTTTTTTGGAATAGTTTCAAGAGAATAGGTGGTAACTCTTCGTTAAATGTTTGGTTGAATTCCCTTGGAAAGCCATCTGGCCCTGGACTCTTGTGTTTTGGGAGATTTTTGATTACTAATTTGATTTCCTTACTTGGTGGGTCTGTTCAAATTTTTTATTTCTTCCTGTTTCAGTTTTGGTAGTGTATATGTTTCTAGGATTTGTTCATTTCTTCCAGATTGCCCATTTTATTGGCCTATAATTGCTCATAAGATTCTCTTATTATTGTTTCTATTTCTGTTGTGTTGGTTGTGATCTCTCCTCTTTCGTTCTTGATTTTACTTATTTGGATCCTTTCCTTTTTCTTCTTGATCAAACTGGCTAGTGGTGTATCAATTTTGTTAATTAGTTCAAAGTGCCAGCTTCTGGTTTCATTGATCTCTTCTACTGTTTTTTTTTTTTTTGTTTGTTTGTTTCAATAGCATTGATTTCTGTTCTAATCTTTATTATTTCCTGTCTTCTGCTGGTTTTGGGTTTATTTGCTGTTCATTTTCCAGCTCCTTAAGGCATAAGGTTAGGTTGTGTATCTGAGATCTTTCTTCCTTCTTTAGGATGGCCTGAATTGCTATATACTCTCCCCTTATGTCCGCCTTTGCTGCGTCCTAGAGGTTTTGGGCTGTGGTGTTATCATTTTCATTGGCTTCCATGTACTTTTTAATTTCCTCTTTAACTTTTTGGTTTTCCTATTTGTTCTTTAGTAGGATGTTTTTAATCTCCAAATCTTTGTTACCTTTCCAAATTTTCTCACATGCTTGATTTCCACATTCATAGCATTGTAGTCTGAAAATATGCACAGTATGAAATTGATCTTTTTGTTCTTACTCAGGGCTGATTTGTGTCCCAGTGTATGGTCTATTCTGGAGAATGTTCCATGTGCACTGGAGAAGAATGTATATTCTGCTGCTTTAGGATGAAATGTTCTGCATATATCTGTGAAGTCCATCTGGTCCAGTGTGTCATTCAAAGCCATTGTTTCCTTGTTGACTTTTTTGTTTAGATGATTTGTCCATTGTTGTGAGTGGGGTATTGAAGTCCTCTACTATTATGGTATTACTATCAATGAGTTTATTTATGTTTGTGATTAATTGATTTATGTATTTAAGTTTCTACACATTTGGTGCATAAATATTTTCAATTGTTAGGTCTTCTTGGTGGATAGACCCCTAATATTATATAATTCCCTTCTTTATCTCTTGATACAGTCTTTATTTTAAAGTCTTGATTGTCTGATATAAGTATGGTTACTGTGGCTTTCTTTTGTTGACCATTAGCATGATAGATGTTTCTCCATTCCCTTACTTTCAATCTGAAGGTGTCTTTAGGTCTAACGTGGGTCTCCTGTAAACAGCATATAGATGGATCTTGTTTTCTTATCCATTATGTTACCCTATGTCTTTTGATCGGAGCATTTATCCATTGGCATTTAGAGTGAGTACCGAAAGATATGAATTTATTGCCACTATGTTGCTTGTAGAGTTGGAGTTTCTGGTGGTGATGTCTGGTCCTTTCTAGACTTTGGTCTTTATTTATTTGTTTTTTTTTTTAATTTATATTTTAAATCTTTTTTCCACTCTGAGAGTCCCCCTTAAAATTTCTTGCAGGGCTGGTTTAGTGGTCACAAACTCCCTTAATTTTTTTTTTCATCTGGGAAACATTTTATCTCTTCTTATATTTTGAATGACAGCCTTGATTGATAAAGAATTCTTGGCTGCATATTTTTCTGATTCAACTCATTAAATATATCCTGCCACTCCTTTCTGGCCTGCCAAGCTTCTGTGGATAGGTCTGATGCAAACCTGATCTGTCTTCCCTTGTAAGTTAAGGACTTTTTTCCCCTTGCTGCTTTCATGATTCTCTCCTTGCCTGAGTATTTTGTGAATTTGACTATGATATGCCTTGTTTATGGTCAGTTTTTGTTGAATCTTATGGGAGTCATCTGTGCTTCCTGAATTTTGATGTCTGTGTCTTTCCCCAGGATAGGAAAGTTTTCCACTATGATTTGCTCACATAACCCTTCTACCCATATTTCTCTCTCTTCCTCTTCTGGGACCCCTATGATTCTGATGGTGTTTCTTTTAATGAGTCACTGATTTCTCTACTTCTTAAATCATGCTCTTTTGCCTTAATCTCCCTCTTTTTTTCTGTTTCATTATTCTCCATAAGTTTGTCCTCTATATCGATGATTCTCTGTTCTGCCTCATCCTTCCTTGCCACCATGGCCTCCATTCTAGATTGTAGCTCATTTATAGCATTTTATTTCAACCTGACTAGCTTCTACTACTTTTATCTCTGTAGAAAGGAATTCTAGTCTATTTTCAACTCCAGCTAGTATTCTTTTTATCGTGATTTTGAATTCTGGTTCAGACATCTTGCTTGTATCTGTGTTGGTTAAGTCCCTGGCTGTCGTTTCTTCCTGATCTTTCTTTTGGGGTTAATTCCCTCATTTTGTCATTTTGAAGTAATAAAAGGAATTAATGAGGTAGAAAATATTAAAATTAGAAAAATCAAAATAAAAAAAATATTAAAATTAACAAATTGAAAACAAACACACACACACAGATAAAAATTGAATAAATGATGCTAGATCCTAGGTGATTTGGTCTCTGTGTTGAAAATAGCTTGATGGATTAGAGAAAAAAAATGGAAAAGGGGGAAGACAAAGAAATCATTTGAAAATTTGAAGAAATGAATACACTGAAGTAGAAGTAAATAGAATTTGAAAAATTTACACAAATGTAAAATATATAGTAGAAAATAATTAAAGAAAATACTTTAATAAAAATTGAAAATAAAAAATTATTTTTTTCTCTTTCTGTATTCAAGAAAAAGAAAAGAAACAAAAAAGAGAAAGAAGAAAGAAAATTGAATAGATGGACTGGCTAACAGACTTAAATACAACTGGAATTACTTCATTTGCCCCTATAAATCAAACTATGAAGCATTGTATAGTCCATAAACTAAGCAGGAGGTGAGACTTGTGTTCTTGAAGAGTGAGGTTGGCCCAGTTGGGCAGGTGTTGGTTACCAGCTCTGTTCACCACTAGATGGCGCTTCTTAGCTTACTGGGGTGGATTCTTGTGGCACTTGTAGGTGCGTAGGCACATGCTTGGGAGCGGTGAAAATGGCATCACAATGCTACCCAGTCTCTAGTATCGGAACTTTTTTCTTCCCAATCAGCAGTCACACACCCATCCTTTGTCTTCTGCTTCCATGAGGTCACAGTATCTTCTAAGGGAGGAGACTAAGAGCAAAGGAAAATGGAGCTGGTGGAATTTTCTCATAAGGGATAAGCGAAGGAACTGAGAGTGGGTGGGAAAGAAAGTGTTGAGGGAATTGTGAATACAGAAAGCTTTTAATCTCCCAGATACCAGACCTGTAAGAACGGATTTCTCAACCCCCTGAGACTGCCTGTCAGCCGCGCATCAGTAAAGATTCCTGTAGAGCTGAATCCATAGGATAACAGTCACATTTCCAGGATTTCTTTGCCCTTGCCTGGAAGTCTTTCTCCAGCTCACTTTAAAATGAGGTCAGGAAGTCACAAACAACCACAAGCTCTTTTCAGTGTCTCTTCTCTAACACAATTCTTAAAATTTTTTTTTAATGTTTATTTATTTTTGAGACACACACAGAGAGAGAGAGACAGAGTGTGACCCAGCAAGGGGCAGAGGGAGAGGGAGACACAGAATCTGAAGCAGGCTCCAGGCTCTGAGTTGTCAGCACAGAGTCTGATCCAAGGCTCAAACTCATGAACCATGAGGTCATGACCAAAACCATACGCTTTACTGACTGAGCCACCCAGGTGCCCCTCTACCACAATTATTTTAAAGAGGAAAGAGAAGAAACAAAGCAGGGGGAGAGATAGAGCAGAGGGGCAGAATAAATAATAGCTGCTGTGTATTCAGTACCTAATATGGGGAAGTCACTGGGCTAGGTGACAACCTGTTATCCAGTCTATATAACAACCCTGGAAAGTAAGTACTATGATACTCCCCAAGACCGCCCCCTTTTTTTCAAATAAGGAATTTGAGATTCAGAGCCCAGTACTTCCAAACACATATATGCCCACTGGCTTAATATTTCTACCTGAATGCCTTCTAATAATCTTCTCTTACTCTCTCCCAAACTCTCTGTTATTCCTGCTGTATTTCCCCAGCTTACTACTTGAATGGCATCACCAGGCACCTCAGCATCTAAGGCAGCACCCTGGGAATCATCTTTGATCTGCTGTGATCTGGACTCTAACTACTTCTAAAGCAGCAGAGGTTTTGCTGCTTACCTGTATTACAAATCCTTGAGAATGACAGGCTTCTTCCATCCTCTATACTTTGGCTAATCTTGCTTTCTTTATTTGAAATGGCCTAAGATATCTATCCACCTTCCCTCCTTAATTCCTTCATGTAAACTGACCATTGCTTCCTCTGTGCTCTTTTCTACCATATTTGTTGACAGAATTGCCTTACCCCACTACATTATAAAGTTCCTGAGTTTAGGCACTAGGCATTATCATTTATGTAACCTGGGTATCCGGTATTATTATTCACAATATCAGTTATTGAGCATTAACTATGTGTCAAATTCTGTTCTCAGCATATCTCTCTCTCTCCCTCTGTTTCTCTATTATATATACATATATCTGATATATATACACATGTTACATATTTTATATACACTTAAAGTCACTGAATTATATTCATATATATGTGTATATACATATTATGTACATATGTTATATATTTTATATACACACATAAAGTTATTGAATCCGTCTAATAACCTATGGGTAGGTATTGTAACTACCCCCATTTTACACATGAGAAAATTTAAGGGAAAGAGATTAAGTTAACATGCATATGAATTTGTTGAATGAAATAATATCCCTATTGGATGAAAGAATATCCTTGCAGTAGGGGTTATAAAGAACTCCCTGTCTTACTATATCATGTTTTTCCACCATCTGCCTAGCCATCAAGGTAAGATATATTGGCGTGGATCCATATAGTCAAGTGTACAACTCTCCACACATTCTTTAAAAATGAATCACTTTATCCCATGGAGACTTAGAATCTCAGTGTATAAAATTTGGGAGTTCTACACAACATAGGATTCCCATCACTCCAACAAATACTATTTTCAACAATAGTAGAAAATATTCTATTAGATTAAAGTTCATGAAAGGACAATGAACTGTCTATAGCAAGAATTAAATCATTTTTGTGATGTGCAGATTAAAATCAGCATATAACTGAAATAAATTTTAAAGAGTAGCCAATACAATTCCTTGTGTAGGCTAGGTGTGCTTCAAGGTAATAATGAGTCCCTTGTCCAATCTGTAAAAGCTTTTTAAAAAGCAATATCCATCTTCAGATAGTTAAACAGTTTACATTCTTATTAACAGTCTTTAATTTATTTTAAACCTTAGGGGGTTTTTTTGTTTATTTCTTTGCTTTTTAGTAATACTTCCTCAACTTTATTTGTGGGGAAAACTAAAACCTCATATGGCAAATTCAAATTTTGAAAAACATAAATAAATTATTGAAACTTGGAAAATAAACACAATATTCTTCCCTGTCCATTCTTCTATCCATTTAGTCAATAAAATGTGTTAAGCACTGCACTATACCAAGAACCATGCTGTTAGGGGGAGAAATGATAACATTCATATTTGCAAGAAGCTCTGGTGAAGGAAAATTTAGTTAATGAAACACAGCACGTTAGTCCATATTTCCCTTTAGTCTTTTAGACTTGGCTTCTGTCTCAAATTACGACTCAAATGTGGCTCACAGGGAACTGTGTACCCCATGACCATAGGTAAGGGCAAAGGCACAGCTTTTCCTTTATATTCTTTGCCTCTTGACACATCAATAATCATCATGTGGCTGGCATTGTAGGAGTCATAAAAAAGGGTGTGTAGGAGGATGTATGAAGAACTAAAAGTTGTTATCAGTTTCTCTCTCCTTCTAGGAAGAACCACAGGCTCTCTTTTGTATAAGCTGGCTTAAAGCATAAACTGAATAGCGACTTGCAATATCTTCGGCTCCTTTCAGCCCATCCTAAGTCTTAGGGAGATGGCCTGCTTGAAGTAACAGCCTATGCTTTCCTCTATACCCAAAGACACAGTTGATGAGTATTAGAGTTAAATTAGGCATGGAACCTAAAGAACAACAGCTCAAAGATATGCAGATACTTAGTGTATCAGGGCCCACAAGATGCTGTTCTTCCTTTTTCATCTTCCCCTCCTCTTCATCCTTCTGCTTTTCCTTCCTTTTTTTTGAAAACCAGCTGACAAACTACTAGGGTGGAGCCCAGTTTGAGGACTAGAGAGAGGGGAGGAAAAGCCACAGTAAGAGGGCTCCACCTTCACTGCTCCTAGTGAAACAACAACAACAACAACAACAACAGAGGGTTTGGAAAGCTGGGGCTGAGAAGAATGTGGGGTAGAATAGGGTGAAAATAAAGAGAAGTATGGAGAAAGTGAGGAGAGTTAAGGGTAGAGCTGGTCTGAGGAAAAGAGGGAAGTCAAGCAATAAATAATCATTAAAGTCTGAATTCTTAAATTACTGTTGTTCATGGAACAACAAAACGGTAGCTGAAAGCATGCATACGTCAAATATAATGGGGACATAGTTGCCCTCCTCACCCACTTTCTTCTTGCTTTGCAGTTTCCCAGAGGACATATCCCCATTAAGGGCTCAGCTAAAAGGAAACCTTTTACCCGTCTGATAATTTTGAACCAGTGTTAAGTTCACCACACATTCCAGAGAAGAGTGCTAAGTCTACTTTCAGCAAAATATAAGGATATTTTAGAGAAAGAAATCTAATTAGCTGAGAGGAGAAAGCCTATAAAAAGATTGTGGAAGAAAAACAATGACAACTTGGAGGAGCTGGAGAAGATGACAGCGTGGGAGGAAGTGGGCTCACCTCTTCCTGCTGATTACTTAGATTCCACCCACATCTGCCTAAATAACCAAGAAAACTGCCAGAAGACTAGCAGAATGGACTCTTGGGGACAAGCTTAGACAAGAGTCCCACAGAAGAGGGTAGGAAGGGTGGAGAGATGGTGTATGCTACATGGACTGGCGGAAGTGAGCTGGGGCAGTGGAGGGGCAGGACACTGAACAAGGCAGAGCCCCTGAAGTCTAGCTTGCAAAAGTGGAGGGGCTGGATTCCATGAATTCTGACAGCCAGCAGCACTTAATATCTGAAATGTTAAAAGTCAATATGTCTGCTCTCAGAGAGCAGGAAGGGTGAGAGGACCCCAGGAGGGATAGTTGTTGAGCCCAGGAAGACAGAGCTCAGCTCAGCGGGGGAAAAGGCACTGGCAAGCACTATTTCACTCTCTCATCCCCCAGCCGTAATTTCAAAGGGAAACAGTTCCCGTCACTGAAATTGATGGCACCATGCAAACGCCCAACACTGTGCTTCTGTGGATCCAGCCCTCCGAGGAGCCTGCCTCCTTTCTGGTGCAGCAGAGCCCCTCCCGCAGGTGACCACCAATGAAAAAGGTAGCTAAGCTTGCCCCTCTTACCCTTGTGCACCTTGAGGATCCACCCCCGCTAATATGCACTTGGCCAGATCACATCGAAGCAGCACCACAGACCTGTAAGTACGCAAGCAGCCCAGACAGGGGCCACACTATGTCACAGTGAGTCCTGTCCCTGGGAGAGGGGAGCATAAGGTACACACCAGTCTGACTGTGTCCCAGTGGTAAGCTGGGGACAGAAATCGGGTCTCAATGCAGCTGTGCCCACCAACACAAGTTACTCTGGACAGCACAGGAGAAGTGCCCTGCAGTTTGGAGCCACCACAGGGATGACCTAAGATGAGGAAACAGAAGAATTCTCCTCAAAAGAAACTCCAGGAAGTAGTGACAACTAACGAATTTATCAAAAATGATTTAAGCAATATAACAGAACAAGAATTTAGAATAATAGTCATAAAATTAATCGCAGGACTTGAAAGAAAGCATAGAGGACAGCAGAGAATCTATTGATACAGAGATCAAGGGACTAAGAAATAGTCATAAGGAGTTAAAAAATGCTGTAAATGAGGTGCAAAATAAAATGGAGGTGGCCATAGCACAGATTGAAAAGGCAGAGGTGAGAATAGGTGAATTAGAAGATAAAATTATGGAAAAAGAGGAAGCTGAGAAAAAGAGAGATAAAAAATCCAGGAGTATGAGGGGAGAATTAGAGAACTAAGTGCTGCAATCAAATGGAACAACATCCATATCATAGGAATTTCAGAAGAAGAGAGAGAAATGTGCTGAAGGTGTGCTTGAACAAGTCATAGCTGAGAACTACCCTGATCTGGGGAAGGAAAAATCATTGAAATCCAAGAGGCACAGAGAACTCCCTTCAGATGTAACTTGAATTGATCTTCTGCATGACATGTCATACTGAAACTGCCAAAATACAAGGATAAAGAGGAAATTCTGAAAGAAGGTAAAGATAAACATGTTCTAACTTACAAAGGTAGACACATGAGAGTAGTGGCAGATGTATCTACTGAAACTTGGCAGGCCAGAAAGGAATGGCAGGAAATTTTCAATGTGATGATCAGAAAATATATGCAGCCGAGAAACCTTTATCCAGCAAGTCTGTCATTCAGAATATAAAAAGAGATAAAGGATCTCCCAAACAAACAGAAACTGAAGGAATTCATCACCACTAAACCAGCACTACAAGAGATCCTAAGGGGGATTCTGTGAGTGAAATGCTGCAAGGATCACAAAGTACCAGAGACATCACTACAAGCATGAAACCTACAGACATCAAAATGACTCTATACCCATATCTTTCGATAATAACAATGAATGTAAATGGACTAAGTGCTCCAACCAAAAGACATAGGGTATCAGAATGGATAAAAAAACAAGAACCATCTCTTTGCTATCTACAAGAGACCCATTTTAGACCTGAGGACACCTTCAGGTTGAGAGTGAGGGGATGGAGAACTATTTATCATGCTACTGGAAATCAAAATAAAGCTGGAATAGCCATACTTATATCAGACAAACTAGACTTTAAATTAAAGGCTGTAACAAGAGATGAAGAAGGTCATTATATAATAATTACAGGGTATATCCATCAGGAAGAGCTAACAATTATAAATGTCTATGCACCGAATATGAAAGCCCCCAAATATATAAAACAATTAATCACCTTATTGATAAGAATGTGGTAATCACAGGGGACTTTAATACTCCACTTACAACAATGGATAGATCATCTAGACACAGGATCAATAATGAAATTAGGGCCCTGAATGATACATTGGATCAGATGGACTTGACAGATCTATTTAGAACTCTGCATCCCAAAGCAACAGAATATACTTTCATCTCAAGTGCACATGGAACATTCTCCAAGATAGATCACATACTGGGTCACAAACAGCCATTCATAAGTATACAAGAATTGAGATCATACCATACATACTTTCAGACAACAATGCTATGGAACTTGAAATCAACCACAGAAAAAATCTGGAAAACCTCCAAAAGCATGGAGGTTAAAGAACACCCTACCAAAGAATGAATGGGTTGAAAAAGTTTTCAGGAGGAGCCAAGAGGGCAGAACAGCATGGAAGCTTTTGGTATGTCTCACGTCCATGAAATACAGCCAGACCAACACTAAACCATCCTGCACACCTAGAAAACTGATTGGAAGATTAACACAACAATCTGCACAACGTGAACCACAGAATTCAGCAGGTACTCGACATGAAGTGCTGAACTTGTGGAGCAAGAAGCCGTGAAAGTTTGGGAACCCCTTTTGTGGGAGGAGAGAGGGCAGAGACTGGGGAGTGGGGAGCATATGGGAAAAGAACCCCTCCCAAAAAACAGCTGGAGAGAAAGTGGAAAATTGGAAACAGCCACAGAAACTAAACTAAAAAGGGAGAAAGGAGAAAGGAGAGGGTTTAAATTCCATTAAGACTGTAAACCAGAGGACCGCAAAGGCTGCAAAACTGCAGCTCAATACCTGGTGGTGCTCTGATGGTAAAAATGAATCCCTAGGAACAGAGTGGGGTCCAGGAGGTTCTCAGACCACTAAGGGGAAAAGCAGTTCCACTGCTGGAAGGACATTTGGTAGAGACAGTTGAATACACCTGGTCCCAGCAGATCCCAGAAGGCAGCCAAATTCACTGATGCTGGGGCAAGGTTGTTGAGGGTGAAGCCTGGTGCCAAAAGTGTGTTGCAATTTTCCATGGTCCCTGAAACGCTGACTCTACACTGTCTCACAATATTTTGGGGGGGGCGGGCTGGCACCTGGCCGCAGTCTCGGGTACTGGCAACAGCAGAGTCCATCTGGCCTTCCTGGGTGCAGCCGACATTCGGCCATTGTTCATTCAGCTATTGCTTGGTCATACCGTCCTGCATATGGAGGGGAGGAACAAGTCAAAGCCGCAGTCCTTCAGAAGTAAGGGGCCGGGGAAAACAACCACATCTGAGACAAAACTTGGGAGAGAGGTACTGCCTGGGGCCTGGTCACAGAGAGTGAAAAAGCTGGGAGTGGATGAGAGCTGAAGTCGGAGGACCAGTGCGTGAATGCTTATCCAGGAAAACAGACTGGGTAGCTGGGTGGCGTCATTTTTACTGCTCCCGTGCATGCACATGCACATGCACATGCACAACTACACACATTGCAACAATCCACCCAAGTAAGCGAGTAGTGATATCTAGTTGAGAGTGGAGGTGTTACACCGAGCTCCACCCAAATGGGACAACTTTGCTCTTCTGGAACACAAGCCTCACCACCAGCTTAATTTACGGACTATAAAGAGCTACATGGACTGACCTCTAGGGGAAAACGAAGTAATTTCAGTCCTACTTCAATCTGTTAACAGGTTCACCTATTCTAATTTTTTCCATTTTTTTTCCATTTTTTTCTTTTTCCTTTTTTTCTTCTACAATTTTTTTTCTTTTTCTTGAATACAGAAAGAGAAAAAACACATTTTCATTTTCAATTTTTATTAGAAATATCTGTATTTAATTTTGTTACTATATTTTTTACTTTTGTGTATTTTTTTTTCAAATTCTACTTTACTTCCATCATTTCATTTTAGTGCCCTTTACTTTACTTCAGAGTACTCACCTTTTCAAATTTTCAAACAATTTCCTTTATTCTTCGTTTTTTTCGTTTTTTCTCTTTTTCATTTCTATTCTTTTTCTTGAATGAAGAAAGAGAAAAACCTTATTTTTACATTCAAT
>NW_024416171.1:0-1062 GCF_014898765.1 Herpailurus yagouaroundi | reverse complement strand
CCCTCAGTTTGTTCTCAGTTTTTAAGAGTCTCTTATGCTTTGGCTCTCTCCCACTCTAACCTCTTTTTTTTTTTTTTCCCTTCCCCTCCCCCATGGGTTTCTGTTAAGTTTCTCAGGATCCACATAAGAGTGAAACCATATGGTATCTGTCTTTCTCTGTATGGCTTATTTCACTTAGCATCACACTCTCCAGTTCCATCCACGTTGCTACAAAAGGCCATATTTCATTCTTTCTCATTGCCACGTAGTACTCCATTGTGTATATAAACCACAATTTCTTTATCCATTCATCAGTTGATGGACATTTAGGCTCTTTCCATAATCTGGCTATTATTGAGAGTGCTGCTATAAACATTGGGGTACAAGTGCCCCTATGCATCAGCACTCCTGTAACCCTTGGGTAAATTCCTAGCAGTGCTTTGCTGGGTCATAGGGTAGATCTATTTTTAATTTTTTGAGGAACCTCCACCCTGTTTTCCAGAGTGGCTGCACCAGTTTGCATTCCCACCAACAGTGCAAGAAGGTTCCCGTTTCTCCACATCCTCTCCAGCATCTATAGTCTCCTGATTTGTTCATTTTAGCCACTGTGACTGGTGTGAGGTGGTATTTCAGTGTGGTTTTGATTTGTATTTCCCTGATTACGAGCGACGTTGAGCATCTTTTCGTGTGCCTGTTGGCCATCTGGATGTCTTCTTTAGAGAAGTGTCTATTCATGTTCTGGCCATTTCTTCACTGGATTATTTGTTTTTCAGGTGTGGAGTTTGGTGAGTTATTTATAGATTTTGGATACTAGCCCATTGTCTGATATGTCATTTGCAAATATCTTCTCCCATTCTGTCAGTTGCCTTTTAGTTTTGTTGGTTGTTTCCTTTGGTGTGCAGAAGCTTTTGATCTTGATGAGGTCCCAGTGGTTCATTTTTGCTTTTAATTCCCTTGCCTTTGGGGATGTGTCAAGTAAGAAATTGCTATGACTGAGGTCAAAGAGGTCTTTTCCTGCTTTCTCCTTTAGGGTTCAATGGTTTCCTGTCTCACATTCAGGTCCTTTATCCATTTTGAGTTTAT
>NW_024416170.1:0-5455 GCF_014898765.1 Herpailurus yagouaroundi | reverse complement strand
TTCCCATGTTTTATTTTAATATACTTATTTCTTTACATTTTAAAATTCGTTTCTTTCAGGCATCATAGTTTCATTTTGTAAAGCAATTAAAACATTTGCCTCTTAATTAGGTTGTTTAGAACATTTTCATTTAATGTGGGTTTTTTTTTTAGTATCTGGCATTAAATCTACCATTGTGATATTTATTTTATTTTATTATTTTATTTTCTTAAAAAACGTTTTCTTAAAAAAAATTTTTTTTTTAATTTTTTTTAACGTTTTATTTATTTTTGAGACAGGGAGAGACAGAGCATGAATGGGGGAGGGTCAGAGAGAGAGGGAGACACAGAATCTGAAACAGGCTCCAGGCTCTGAGCTGTCAGCACAGAGCCCGACGCGGGGCTCGAACTCACGGACCGTGAGATCATGACCTGAGCCGAAGTCGGCCGCTTAACCAACTGAGCCACCCAGGCGCCCCTTAAAAAAATTTTTAATGTTTATTTCTTTCTGAGAGAGAGAGAGAGAGAGAGAGAGAGAGAGAGTGTGAGCAGGGGAGGTGCAGACAGAGAGGGAGACACAGAATCCGAAGCAGGCTCCAGGCTCTGAGCTGTCAGCACAGAGCCTGGTGTGGGGCTTGAAGTCACAAACCATGAGATCATGACCGGAGCTGAAGTCGGCCACTTAACCTACTAAGCCTCCCAGGTGCCCAATACTTGTTTACTGCATGTTGTCTTTGTTCCCTTCAATTTCTCTTCTGCCACTTTCAGTATTGAATACTTTCGCATGTGTGTGTTGTATATTAGCATATTAAGTGTAACTCTTTATTTTGTATTTCTGTTGTTACTTTAGAGTTAACAGCACATATTTTTAACTTACACAATCTACTTTCAAGATATATTTCACATTTCATTTATGTTTTAAGCATTTTACAATATCATATTTCTATTATACCTCTCCTGGTCTGTATACTATTATCATACATTTTACTTTTACACAGGAACTCCATAATTCACTATTGTTGTTTTTGCTTTAACTAGTTCATTATTTTTTAAATGGAGAGAGCATGAGCTGGAGAGGGACAGAAAGAGAGAAGGGCAGGGATCCCAAGTGGGCTCTGCCCTGACAGCAGCAAGCCCAATGAAGGGATCAACTCAAGAATCATGAGATCATGACCTAAGCCAAAGTCAAAGTCTGACACTCAACTGACTGAGCCATCCAGGCATTCCAAAATAGTTAATTATTTTTAAAGACTTTAAAAGATAAGAAAAGTTGAATTTACTCATATTTTTACCATTTCCAGGGCTCTAAATCATTTTCAAAAACCACGAACTCATACCTGGTATCGTTCTCCTTTTGCATGAAGGATTTCCTTTACCATGTATAGTAATACAAATTTGCAGGTCATGAATTCTTTCAGCTTTTTTATGTCTATCATATTTATTTCACTTTTGTTTTTGAAAGATATTTCTTTAATGTAATTCTAGATCAACAGCTAATCTGGTTTTAATTAATTTAAAAAATGCTCCACTCTATTCTGGCCTGCATTATTTATTAACATAAATTATGCTGCCATTCTTATTTCCATTCATCTACATGAAATGTGGTTATTTCCTTTTGTTGCTTTACAAATTTTTATTGTGGTTTTAAGAAACTTGATTAAAATTTGCAATTTTATTCATGTTTGTAATATTTGGGAATGGTTGAGTATCTTGGATCTATGAGTTTATACTTTTTGTCAGTATCAGGAAATATATGACTGTTATTTCTCCAAATATTTTCCTTTCCCCACACTTTTCTTGGACTTCATTACCCATATATTGAGCGTCTTAAAATTGTCCCACAGTGCACAGAGATTTTCATTTCACTATGTTTTATCTGTCTTTGATTTTAGAAAATGTCTATTGTTATATCTTAAAGTTACTATTTTTTTCTTCTGCAGTTTCTAATATGCTATTAATCCATCAACAGAGCTTTCATCTCAGACACTGTATTTCTTATTTATAGAAGCTTGACTTGGGCCTTATTATATGCATTTTCCATGTGTAGCTAACATGCTCCATCCTTCCTGTACCATCTTGAACATTAAAACATATTTAATAACTTTTAAAAAATACCTTTATCATCTACCATCCTAATCATTTGTTTCTATTGATTGTTTTCTTAATTATTATTTCATATTTTCCTGCTTCTTTGCACATACAATAACTTTTTATTGCATTCCAGATATTGTGAATTTCACCTTTGTTCTGGGACAAAATGTAAGTCATTTAAAGTTGCTTTTAAGTTTTGTTAGGTGAGACCAAAGCATCTGTAAGTGTAGGGCTATTTTTGCCCCCGCTAATTAGGAAAAAAACATCGTGAATACTCTTGAATTACAAGATTTTTAAAGTTTGGCTGGTTAAATAGAAACTACTCTTAGCATTGTGTCAGCTGTAGGAATTATTCCCTCTGCTTATTCCATGTTGTTCATTCCCAGTCTCAGTTTTGTCACATGCACACAGTGATCCTTAGTTGGCCAAATCCTCCAGGGACACTCTGCAGATCTCCCCAGTACATTATATCTCTCTCTTTCTCTCTCTCTATCTCTCTGCTTTCCAGTACTCTGATTTGCATGTTCTAAAATTATTGTCCTCCTCAGACTCATAAAGATCTCTTCAACTCAAGGAGACCGCTGTATGTACTCTGGTTCCCTAGCGTTTCAAAACTTTCCCTTGGCATTAGGTAGGGTTTTTACAGGGTTTGCCTCATTCATCTCCTTTCTCCCAGGAATCAGAGTACTGGACTACCTAATACGCAATAGCAGGATACCATTTAAGATATAAGACCATTTTTCTAGTTGCTTCAGAAGGTAAGTCTTGCCCTTGCTATTCTATATTGACCAGAATCAAAACTCCCTGAAATTCTTTACTTCTGAAAAGCAACTACAACAAAAAACGTTTCCATTACCTAAATAACTTTTTAAATATACGACCACACAGTAACCTAGAAAAAATACTCTTTATATATACATCTATCTAGACAAATTCTCTCTTAATATAAACACAGTAATATTTTGCAGAATTTTAATAAACAATGTTTTTTAGAAAAGCAATGATCATATAAATCAAGGAAGACTGTAATTATGTTATTTACCAGGATTTGCTCATTAGTATAGAAAATCACATCTCCAATGGCAGAGGTTCCTATGTATTATCATTACTACTATTTATTATTATTTTGCCAGTATAAAACACTTATCAGTCTCTTTGTGGTTGCAACATTCATGGAATTCAAACGTATACACAGGAAAAAAAAAAGCACTCATTTCATCTTCATTTTAAAAAGCCAACTAGAAATAAAAGCACAGATAATATTTCAACTGATAGTTCCAAGTAGGTTTTATAATTTTACTAACAAATGCAGTTACCAACATGCCTTCACTTATTTATTTTTTCTGATTGTGGGGGGTGTGAATCAAGATTAAATGTTACAAAGAAATATACTTAAAAAGTTGGAAAAGGCATAAAATACTTCTCAGATCTGAAGAATAAAAAGTTTCCTTCACAATAGTAGAAAATTTGAAAAATAAAAGTTGGCAATCCCACAATATGTGAAAAATTCTTTTCCCAACTGCACAAGGATATTTTTGGATGAAAATCTAATGAAATAATTAATTTTATCTCATTAAGCAATGACAGTTTTAGCGAAGAAATGTACAAGAGAGTGAAAGATCTCAAATGAGTGTCAAATAGTGTCAGCCATGCCAACTCTGTGTCAGATACGTGTCAACTGTATAATAAGCTATAGTCAAGCCGATTTTCATTACTGGTAGATGAAAGTATCCTGCTTGAAAAATGAAATTTTACTGCCAGAATTTGTAATGTCCATAAGGAAGTAAGAAGTGTAAGAAGTAACATTATTTTCAATATCTAAAACACTAAAATATATTTTAGAAATAGGTAAACAAATTTACAATTACATTTTTGTGCAGAGACCCACCATTATTGATTTGATCAGAAACACAGGTATTAACAAACATTAAAACCATCCACTGTTTTATCATTCCATTGATCTATCCACGTATGACACTTAGTAGCCAAGAATTTAGTGAAAGACTTCATAAATCAAAAAATATTATCCATGTTATTAATAACATTAAGAGCAACCCTTTGAATGATTGATAATTTTATAATCAGTGCAGAATACTTTTAATAGGTTTTTCTACACAGAAAAAAGTCTCAACTACATTTTTAAAGAATTTTTATTATCAAATGTTATTATAACAATTTTATTCAATCAATAATAATTAAATATATAAATGTAATTTAATTGAAATATTAAAAATAATGTAGCATATATGTAAAATATGTAACATATGTGAAAAGTTTAATCAGGTTCTTCTGAAGCTTCAAGGAAAATGAAGGAGTATTTATATTAAAGTGAAGGGAATTACCATTGTTTTGAAAGGCATGTTACTTAAAAACAGTATCAACCTTTAAGAAATTTTCTGTTGCTAGATCTAGTGCTTTTTCTATAACACATATATTACATATACTGATTTATAGCCAAATTATTCCTATTGGATCTATTAAAATTATGCTTTGTTGATTTTAAGTTTTTACAACTTTCTTATAAAAAGTCATAGTATAGAATGTTTTGGCACTCTTTATAGAAGGAATTGGAATAAAAAGTGACCTTGATGTAAAATCAAATTATTTAATCTGTCTAACTGCAAAAGATTTTATACTCAGATTAAGACTAAGAAAATATCCAAGAATCCTCTGAACAGACTTTAAAGAAATATATTAAATTTACAAAGACATATGCAATAAAACATTATTATTCAATCTAAAAGGTAATTTTCACAATATTCCCATTTTTCTTACTTTTGCATATTCAAAAATTATTTGCAGCACAATTATTAAATATTAATGTGAAAACTGCATATCAACTCTTTTTAATATATTTTTCCATTGCTTTTTCCTAATTGTATTCTGATACTCTCCTCAGTTTTCCATACAAATGATCTATAACCTTTCATTCCACTGCTTCTTTTCCTAGTTAATCTTCTATTCCTTACCACGTATCAAACAATGTGGTCTTCAAGGTATTTTTAAACTACCAGAGGTTGAAATATGTATCTCAATATATTGGGGACTTCAAAACAGAAGATAGGTTGTCTGAGTTAATTCCTCATTTTTACCATCGTACAACACACTGTGGAGAATTATTTTGTCACTGCACTTATAAATAAGGTACAAGTCATCTGTAAGAATCACATACTTCATTTTCCTTTTCCAGCTTGACTTCTCAGGTATTTTGTTTACCATGTATTAAGCAAACTTATACTCTTCTTTTTCTTACATTCAAATACATTTTATTACCTTTATTACTTTTTATTACTTTTATTTTTTTTTATTAATTTTTTTTCAACGTTTATTTATTTTTGGGACAGAGAGAGACAGAGCATGAACGGGGGAGGGGCAGAGAGAGAGGG
>NW_024416169.1:0-1885 GCF_014898765.1 Herpailurus yagouaroundi | reverse complement strand
TAGAAGGAGAGATAAAGGTCTTCCCAAACAAACAAAAACTGAAGGAATTTGTCACCACTAAACCAGCCCTACAAGAGATCCTAAGGGGGACCCTGTGAGACAAAGTACCAGAGACATCACTACAAGCATAAAACATACAGACATCACAATGACTCTAAACCCATATCTTTCTATAATAACACTGAATGTAAATGGATTAAATGCGCCAACCAAAAGACATAGGGTATCAGAATGGATAAAAAAACAAGACCCATCTATTTGCTGTCTACAAGAGACTCATTTTAGACCTGAGGACACCTTTAGATTGAGAGTGAGGGGATGGAGAACTATTTATCATGCTACTGGAAGCCAAAAGAAAGATGGAGTAGCCATACTTATATCAGACAAACTAGACTTTAAATTAAAGGCTGTAACAAGAGATGAAGAAGGACATTATATAATAGTGACAGGGTCTATCCATCAGGAAGAGCTAACAATTATAAATGTCTATGCGCCGAATACCGGAGCGCCCAAATATATAAAACAATTACTCATAAACACAAGCAACCTTATTGATAAGAATGTGGTAATTGCAGGGGACTTTAACACCCCACTTACAGAAATGGATAGATCATCTAGACACACGGTCAATAAAGAAACAAGGGCCCTGAATGAGACATTGGATCAGATGGACTTGACAGATATATTTAGAACTCTGCACCCCAAAGCAACAGAATATACTTTCTTCTCGAGTGCACATGGAACATTCTCCAAGATAGATCATATACTGGGTCACAAAACAGCCCTTCATAAGTTTACAAGAATTGAAATCATACCATGCATACTTTCAGACCACAATGCTATGAAGCTTGAAATCAACCACAGAAAAAAGTCTGGAAAACCTCCAAAAGCATGGAGGTTAAAGAACACCCTACTAACGAATGAGTGGGTCAACCAGGCAATTCGAGAAGAAATTAAAAAATATATGGAAACAAACGAAAATGAAAATACAACAATCCAAACGCTTTGGGACGCAGCGAAGGCAGTCCTGAGAGGAAAATACATTGCAATCCAGGCCTATCTCAAGAAACAAGAAAAATCCCAAATACAAAATCTAACAGCACACCTAAAGGAAATAGAAGCAGAACAGCAAAGGCAGCCTAAACCCAGCAGAAGAAGAGAAATAATAAAGATCAGAGCAGAAATAAACAATATAGAATCTAAAAAAACTATAGAGCAGATCAATGAAACCAAGAGTTGGTTTTTTGAAAAAATAAACAAAATTGACAAACCTCTAGCCAGGCTTCTCAAAAAGAAAAGGGAGATGACCCAAATAGATAAAATCATGAATGAAAATGGAAGTATTACAACCAATCCCTCAGAGATACAAACAATTATCAGGGAATACTATGAAAAATTATATGCCAACAAATTGGACAACCTGGAAGAAATGGACAAATTCCTGAACACCCACACTCTTCCAAAACTCAATCAGGAGGAAATAGAAAGCTTGAACAGACCCATCACCAGCGAAGAAATTGAATCGGTTATCAAAAATCTCCCAACAAATAAGAGTCCAGGACCAGATGGCTTCCCAGGGGAGTTCTACCAGACGTTTAAAGCAGAGATAATACCTATCCTTCTCAAGCTATTCCAAGAAATAGAAAGGGAAGGAAAACTTCCAGACTCATTCTATGAAGCCAGTATTACTTTGATTCCTAAACCAGACAGAGACCCAGTAAAAAAAGAGAACTACAGGCCAATATCCCTGATGAATATGGATGCCAAAATTCTCAATAAGATACCTGCAAATCGAATTCAAAGGCATATAAAAAGAATTGTTCACCATGATCAAGTGGGATTCATTCCTGGGATGCAGGGCTGGTTCAACATTCGCAAATCAATC
>NW_024416168.1:0-7367 GCF_014898765.1 Herpailurus yagouaroundi | reverse complement strand
ACTATTATTCTAAATTCACTTTCTGTTATATTATTTAAATCCTTTTTATCAGCTCATTAGCTGTTGTTATTTCCTGGAGATTCTTCTGAGGGGAATTCTTCCGCTTGGTCATTTTGGATCGTCCCTGGCATGGTGAGGACCTGCAGGGCACTTTCCCTGTGCTGTGGTGTATAACTGGAGTTGGTGGGTGGAGCCGCAGTCAGACCTGATGTCTGCCCCCAGCCCACCGCTGTGTCCACAATCAGACTGGTGTGTGCCTTCTCTTCCCCTCTCCTAGGGGCGGGATTCACTGTGGGGTGGGGTGGCCTGTCTGGGCTACTTGCACATTGCCAGGCTTGTGATGCTGGGGATCTGGCGTCTTAGCTGGGGTGGGTAGGCAAGGTGCACAGGGGCCGGAGGGGCAGGCTTAGCTTGCTTCTCCTTAGGTGATCCACTTCAGGAGGGGCCCTGTGGCCGCAGGAGGGAGTCAGATCCGCTGCCGGAGGTTTGGCTCCGCAGAAGCGCAGAGTTGGGTGTCTGCGCGGAGCGAGCAAGTTCCCTGGCAGGAACTGGTTCTCTTTGGGAATTTGGCTGGGGGATGGGCGCGGGAGATGGCGCTGGCAAGCGCCTTTGTTCCCCACCAAACTGAGCTCTGTCGTCCGGGGGCTCAGCAGCTCTCCTTCCCTTTGTCCTCCAGTCTTCCCGCTTTCTGAGCAGAGCTGTTAACTTATGACCTCCCAGCTGCTAAGTTGCCCTTGCTGTCGGAACACAGTCCGTCAGGCCACTCCGCTTTGGAAGCCAGACTTGGGGGCTCTGCTTGGCCGGCGAGCCGCCCCTCTGCCCCGGCTCCCTCCCGCCAGTCCGTGGAGCGCGCACCGCCTCGCTGCCCTTCGTACCCTCTTCCGTGGGCCTCTCGTCTGCGCTTGGCTCCGGCGACTCCGTTCTGCTAATCCTCTGGCGGTTTTCTGGGTTATTTAGGCAGGTGTAGGTGGAATCTAAGTGATCAGCAGGACGCGCGGTGAGCCCAGTGTCCTCCTAAGCCGCCATCTTCCCTCCTCCTCTCTCTCTCCCTCTTTAGGAGGGATAAGATGGCTAACACAGATTGAAGTTGGGTATTTCTCTTCTCCCAGGTCAAATAGGCTAAAGCCCTAGTTAACCAGCCTCTCCTAGTTAAGAAGAATAGAGTTCTCTGGTATATTTTGAAATGGTTCTTTTCTTCCTTCTTCCCCATTGGAAGCATTAGGAGATTTTTTTCCCCAATATTCACCTTGAGAATATGGTTGTGCTCCTGAACGTGAATCTCACAATACTGTAGGCACTCCGACAAGGTATCCTTGGAGTTTTAACTCTCAGACTTGTGCACACTGAACTTCCAATAAATTTTCAACTGCAGTTCAGATTTTCCTATCCTGATACTTGTTCTTGTGGTAGTTTCCGCTCATAAGTCTCTGTCCTGTTAAAGACATGACTCCCTGTATTTGTCTATTTATCTCTCCAATCTTGGGTTCAGTGGTCTACCCTCTGTACTTATTTCTCTTATGGGTCCAAGAAGAGTTGTCAACTGTTCTATTTTGTTACTTTTTGGTAGCACAGACTGTCAGCTTCTAAGCTTCTTACATGTGGAACCAGAAAACAATTTTATTTCTTCTTATTAAATTGTTTTTTCCTGGAAAAATAATTACTTCCTCAAGAAAAAAGGTGTTTTTATTCATAGAATTATCATGTTAAGCAAAATGTATCTTATTATGACTCTTCATTGTGTGTATGAGTGTCCATGTGTCTTTATTTTTGCTATATCTTGACAGAGTTTCCACTATAATTGTTCTTTTTAGGAACTACAGTATGGTGTTTTGATTTATACATTTTTATTTGTTTTCCAATTACTTAATGACTAGAGTTATATGGAATGTATGTATATATATTTAGCTTCACCCAGAACAAAACCCCTTTGTAATGGGTGGCTGTTGCCAAAGTATAAATATGCATTCACCTTTGGGGCTGTCAATCAGTAAGTATACTTCCATTGTCTCCATCCCAGCCTTTGTGTTATATTTGGCATTCATATTACATCTACAAGTGCTATAATCCTTGCAATTCATCATTATTGTATTATTCAAGATCATTTCACTTGCAAATGATGTAAACCCAAATTAAACTAAGTTGAACAAAAACTAAAAGGAAGGAGGAATATATTGTCTTCTGTACTAAAATGATAAGAGTAGCCAGAGGGTGGATCTAGCTGCATCCAGAATCTCACATGCATACTCTCAGAATATTCTCTCTTCAACTCTCATTTCTATTCTCTGAATTTCCCCATGCACATGGACTTACGACCAAGAAATGTGGCTATATATATCTTTACATGCTCCAGAACTGAAAGAGATCTTTTCCTGTTCTGTGTGTAATAATAAAATCTTGTAAAACATATGAAATGCCTGATTTAAAGATACATATCCATTTGTGCACCAATAATTTTAGCCAGATGGATACAGGTGTGCTGCTCACAATAGTCATGAATCTATAGAGACGGGGGGAAAAATTAAAACTATATTTATTCTCAGATAATATGAGCCTATCTATAGAAAATTTGAAGAAACCTATAAAAAGGCTACTAAAACTAGTAAGTAACTTTTGTAAGTTTGCAGAATACAAGGTCAATATACAAAACCAGTTGGTTTTCTATGCACTAGAAAAGGAAATAAAAAATTAAAATTTAAAACATACCATTTAAATAGCTTCAAAAAGTACAAAATAATTACAGCTATATTTGTCTGGAGGTACACAGGATCTTTATACTGAGAGCTACAAGCATTGCAAAAAGAGATTAAAGAAGAACAAAATAAGTAGAGAGATCTATCCCTTCATGGATCCAGAAATTCAATATTGTTAAGATGTCTATTCTTACACAAATTGAACTACAAATTTAATGCAATGATGGTCAAAATCCCAGATTGCTTTTGGTAGAAATAAATAAGCTGATTTTAAAATTAGTATGGAAATTCAAAAGACCTAAAATAGCAAAAACAAATTGGAATAAGAAAATAAAATTTAGAACACATCACTACTTACTTCAAGAAATATTTTAAAGTTACTATAATCAGCAAGTATAGAATTAGCATAAAAATGCATGCATAGATAAATGGTACCAGAGTCCAGAAATGGATGCATTCAAATTATCTGAGTTTTGACAGAGGTCCCAAGGAATTAAATGGAGAAAGGATAGTTTTTGATAAACTGTGCTGTAGTTATTGGATATTCATACGCCACAAAGAAAATGATAACCCTTAGCTCTCACTTTTAACCATATACAAAAATTATTGCCAAAAGACCTAAATGTAGTTGTTGAACCTATAAAACTTCTGAATGAAAATATGGAGGAGAGCCTGGGTGGCTCAGCTGGTTAAGCGTCTGACTTTTGATCTCAGCTCAGGTCATGATCTCACAGTTTTGGAGTTCAAGTGCCACATCAGCCTTGGTACTGATGGAGTAGAGCCTGCCTGGGATTTTGTCTCTCCCTGTCTTTCTGCCCCTCCCCTATGCTCTCTCTCTCTCTCTCTCTCTCTCAAAATAAATAAATAAACTTAAAAAAATAAAATAAAATATGGGAGAAAATCCAAGTGACTCTGGGGTTTCATAAACATTTATTAAATAGGGTGCTGCAACAGTTACCCCTTGTAAAAGACAATGATTGATAAACTGTACTTCTTCAGAATGAAAACAAATAATCTTTAGAACATAATTACACATAAGAAAGAGCAATCCACAAATAAGGAGATAACTATTTATTTATATAATGTCTATTTAGTTATTCTGAGAGAGAGAGAGAGAGAAAGAGAGACAGAGGGAGAGAGGGAGTGAGAGAAGGAGTTGGGGAAGGAGAGACTCCCAAGTAGGCTTCACTATCAACAGAGAGCCCAACACGGGGGCTCAGTATACCAAATGTGATATCATGACTTGAGCCAAAATCAAGAGTCGATGCTTAACTGACTGAGTCACCCAGGCACCCCAGGGAGATAACATTTAAAAACTGTAATCTGGCAAAGGACTTGTATCCAGAATATATACATATACATATATATATATATATGTGTGTATATATATATATATATATATATATATATATATATATATATTTAAAACCTCTTACATAACAAGCCAATATTACAAAACAATTTTTAGGAATGCCTGGATGGCTCAGTCAGTTAAGCATCCACCTCTTGGTTTCAGCTAAGGTCATGATCTCATGGTTTGTGGGTTTGAGTCCTACATCAGGATCTGCACTGACAGCACAGAGCCTGCTTGGGATCCTCTCTCTCCCTCCCTCCTTGCCCCTCCCCCACTCACACTCTCACTCTCCCTCTCAAAAATAAACTTTAAATATATGTATATTTAAAAACAATATAACAAACTGATTTTTAAATTGATAAAAGATTTGAAAGACACTTTGAAATTTTAAATATACTGGTAGCAAATACATGAAAATATCTTTATGATTAGTTACAGAGAAATTTAAATTAAAATGACAATGAGACACCACTACATGTCCACTAGAATGGCAAAATTTGAAAGAATGAAGATTTAAACAATCGAAAATAAATTAATGCAATCCACTATATCAACAAACTAAAGAAAAATCACATTTAGACCCATAGGAGGCATAATGGCTGAAAACGTGCCAAGATTTTGGTAGACACCAATCCCCAATATTTTGATGGCAAGAGATTGCAATGGCACTAAAAATATCCATCCAAAGCCATGTACAAGAAACAGAAGAAAGACCAGTGTGTATAGAAGGCAATGATAAAGGAGAGAATGATAGAAAATTGAATCAGAGAGTCTGAAAAGTCAGCTGGTTCATGTGGGGCCTCACTAGCCATGGTAATGATTTTTAATTTTATCCGAGTGAAGTGAGTAGCCATTGGAAATTACTGAGTATGAGAGTGACCTTATCTGGCACAGGGAAGAGTTAATTTGTCCAAGAATGATCTCCGGCAGGCTTGCCTCCCTGAAAAGGAGCCCACTTCTTAGAGGACTCCCTGGAGACCAGCTACAGACTGGTGATTAAAAATAATAATAATAATAAAATAATTAACAGCAAGACTTGACTCAAAACACCCTCCTCTTCTCTCCAACCAGTAGTGCTGAGGTAGCAAATCATGTCATTACACAGTTGCAGCTATAAGCCTTGCATCACTGGTCTTTCATCACTCTGGAAGTTGGGCTTCTGCACCTGTAAGCTGGAGGAATAAGGCTAGAGCCAAGGATTTTCCCTGGCATCTAACTACTGGATCTCAGTCCCCGGTCAAGCCATTGGAAGCACTTCCATTAAAAGACTCAGGGCCAACATCTCTCTTCCTACATCTTATGCCCATCCACATTAGATTTCAAAGCACTTTTTATAATGCACTGGACAGCAAGGACCCCACACTCTTGCTGTTGCTCTTGGCTCAAGGAGTTTTTCCCAGTAAGAGCTGCTTGTAATTATCTTTTGTTTGCTAGACACTGGCTTAATTAAAAGAAAAAAAAAAACCCACTCCTGTTGCTATGTTAAGAATAGACTGTATGGCAGCAAGAACATAATTAGTGATATAAATTTGGAACCTGTTCCAAAAATCCAAGTGGGAGATGATTATGTAAGAAAATTTGTCAGATGCTAGGTTTATGTTGAAGCAGAACCAAGGATTTCTTGATTGACTGAATGTATGGCTTGGAAGAAAGAGGTAAGTTTTGACTCTAAGGTAAAAACACCAATAATCTTGGATAATTTAGGAAAAGGGGGGATTAGGACTACAATAGAGCCTCCCTGACTCAAGATAGCCAATAGAACCAACCCCTTAATTCAGCAACTGCTTTTGACAAGTACTCTATTTCATCAAATGCCAAGGTCTTCCACATCTTAAACGTGTCAAAAATGCTCACCATCTCTCAGAATGTTAACAATGGTGATTATCATAGAGACTCCATAATTAAGAAATCTAAGCTATACATGTAGGCAGAGTTCATATTTGCAGAAGCCCCAGCAATATTGAATAATGCACAAAGGAGTTTCTATATCAAAAAAAGAAGCATATACTTGCCTGTAATATTCTCTTCTTTTCGTCTTCATGAGTATTCCTCCTAAGGGCTGTTTATACTAAATATGCTACTTCCTTTCTTCCCATTTCCCTTGAAGCTTTTTGAAGATGTGTATCAATGCTTGACATTCTCGTCAAAGGAACCAACTTCTCTGAGAAATGCAAAAGCCATTTTTAAATATGCCAAACACATTTTCCTTGGAAGAATGCATAATGGGATAGATTATATTTTACTTAATATAATTTTAAATTTTATTTTGCAGATCAATATAATGGGTAAAGCTAGGGGTAGAGGTTCCCTAAGGCTTAGAGTCTAGCGTAAGTTACAACAGAAATAGCTAAAAGATCTTTATCTGTCTTTATGATACGTATGATTTTTAAAAAGAGGAAAGCTAAAGAGCCTTTCTAGAGCAAGTTTAGAAACAATGTTTCAGTAACTTGAGTTTGTTGTTAACAAAAGACACTGGGAATAACTGAGTAACATATGAGATACTGAGAAAGAGGGAAAGAGGATTTGAGACACTGTGTTCTTTATTGTGTTCTTTATGTTCTTAGAAACTATTGGAAAGATTTAGAATTGCTTGGTAATTATTTTTGATGCCATTCTGGTATGTCTTTGAGTGCTACATTGTACCAAGGTAGAGCCACAACACAGTCCTAAGATTTATTCAGTTTACAGACGAATGAATGGAAATTCTTCGAGATCATATCTATGATTCTAGTCTTGAAATTTTTGAAATCAATTTTGACAATGCAGTCAGACTGGTACTTTTTTCAGCACAACACTAGCCAAGTTAATTCTCTGCTTAAAAATCTTGGGTGGTTTCATTTTTTGAAAAAAATCCTTACCACCACTCATGATATCATTATCTAGTCCCTACTTACCTCTTCTGCTTTTCTCTTGATACAGCCCCATTTCCAGCATCTCTTTCTGTCTCTCTCACAATTAAACTGAGGTGGGGGTTTTTTTTTTGCACTTTTGAAAGCATTTTAAAAACATTCTCTTTAGTTTCTAATAATGTATATACTATGTTCTTTAATCATTCAATTTTAAACATCCTCATCTACTCACTTCTCCCTACCAAATCTGGCTCCTATTTACCCTTTACAATTCAATTTACATTAGACTTATTCCATCTCATTGACCAACCCCTTAAACAGACTTTGTTACGTGTTTAGACGTCTCTACACCATGTTCTGATAGGGTAAAATAATCTTAACAGAGCAATGATTATGCCAATCATTCCTTCTTTAAACTGGTAGTGCAAAAAACAGACACATAGACCAATGGAATAGAATAGAAACCCCAGAACT
>NW_024416167.1:0-1160 GCF_014898765.1 Herpailurus yagouaroundi | reverse complement strand
AGACCACAATGCTATGAAGCTTGAAATCAACCACAGAAAAAAGTCTGGAAAACCTCCAAAAGCATGAAGGTTAAAGAACACCCTACTAAAGAATGAATGGGTCAACCAGGCAATTAGAGAAGAAATTAAAAAATATATGGAAACAAACGAAAATGAAAATACAACAATCCAAATGCTTTGGAATGCAGCGAAGGCAGTCCTGAGAGGAAAATACATTGCAATCCAGGCCTATCTCAAGAAACAAGAAAAATCCCAAATACAAAATCTAACAGCACACCTAAAGGAAATAGAAGCAGAACAGCAAAGACACCCTAAACCCAGCAGAAGAAGAGAAATAATAAAGATCAGAGCAGAAATAAACAATATAGAATCAAAAAACTGTAGAGCAGATCAATGAAACCAAGAGTTGGTTTTTTGAAAAAATAAAATTGATAAACCTCTAGCTAGGCTTCTCAAAAAGAAAAGGGAGATGACCCAAATAGATAAAATCATGAATGAAAGTGGAGTTATTACAACCAATCCCTCAGAGATACAAGCAGTTATCAGGGAATACTATGAAAAATTATATGCCGACAACCTGGAAGAAATGGACAAATTCCTAAACACCCACACGCTTCCAAAACTCAATCAGGAGGAAATAGAAAGCTTGAGCAGACCCATAACCAGCGAAGAAATTGAATCAGTTATCAAAAATCTCCCAATAAATAAGAGTCCAGGACCAGGTGGCTTCCCAGGGGAGTTCTACCAGACGTTTAAAGCAGAGATAATACCTGTCCTTCTCAAGCTATTCCAAAAAATAGAAAGGGAAGGAAAACTTCCAGACTCATTCTATGAAGCCAGTATTACTTTGATTCCTAAACCAGACAGAGACCCAGTAAAAAAAAAGAGAACTACAGGCCAATATCCCTGATGAATATGGATGCAAAAATTCTCAATAAGATACTAGCAAATCAAATTCAACAGCATATAAAAAGAATTATTCACCATGATCAAGTGGGATTCATTCCTGGGATGCAGGGCTGGTTCAACATTCGCAAATCAATCAACATGATACATCACATTAATAAAAGAAAAGAACCATATGATCCTATCAATCGATGCAGAAAAAGCATTTGACAAAATTCAGCATCCTTTCTTAATAAAAACCCTTGAGAAAGTGG